>NC_057802.1:373045075-373345075 GCF_018294505.1 Triticum aestivum
CCACATAGCACCCCCCCTTGGGCCGGCATCCTCCTCCCCCCTCCTTTATATACGTGGGCAGGGGCACCCCAAAGACACAACAGTTGTTTCTTGGCCGTGTGCGGTGCCCCCCTCCACAGTTTACCACCTCGGTCATATTGTCGTAGTGCTTAGGAGAAGCTCTACGCGGATCACATCACCAACACCGTCGCCACGCCGTCGTGCTGATGGAACTCTCCCTCGACCCTCTACTAGATCAAGAGCTCGAGGGACGTCATCGAGCTAAACGTGTGCTGAACACGGAGGTGCCGTACGTTTGGTACTTGGATCGGTTGGATCGTGAAGACGTTCGACTACATCAACCGCGTTAACTAAGCGCTTCCGCTTTCGGTCTATGAGGGTACGTGGATACACTCTCCCCTCTCTTTGCTATGCATCTCCTAGATAGATCTTGCGTGATCGTAGGAATTTTTTGAATTACTACATTCCCCAACAAATTTTATCTCGCGAAACAATTTCAATAACAATGCTTATAGACGTAATTTTAATCCTAGGCCTTTTCCTAGTAATTTCTCTAATAAGTATGGTAATTCCTATGGTAATCCTTGTTATAATAATAATAGGAACACCTCTGATCATGAGAATAATATTAAAGCATTTATCAAAACACAAAAAGTTTTCAATGCTACAATGGAAGAAAAGTTGAATAAGATTGATGATTTGTCTAGAAGTGTTGATAGAATTTCACATGATGTAGAAAGTCTCAAGATGAAATATTTTGTGCCTAAGGTTGAAGAATCAATCAAATCTCTTTATATTTCTAGGGATGAAAGTAAGAAAAGAACCGCTATGCTTAGAGCTAGAAGAGAATTTTTAGAAAAACGTTTTCTAGTCATTGCTTTCATAAAAATGACGAAGATCTTAAAATGATTGGTGTTTCTTCTATTGATTCCTTGTTTAGTAAAATTAAGATTGATGGAAAACGGACTGGAGAAGAGTCAACTTTTGCTAGAAGGCGTCCCGATAATTGGGAGGGTGAAAATCTTGTTGAGAAAATTGATAAAATTGGGTTTGAAGAGGTCAAGACTTTAACTAGTGATGTGCCCACTCTTTTGGATTACAAAGACTTTAATTATGATAGTTTCTCTTTGATTGATTGTATTTCTTTGTTGAAATACATGATTAATTCACCCCATGCTTATGAACAAAATAAAGCTTTTACTAAACATATTGTTGATGCTATGATGAAAGATTTGGAAGAAAAGTTGGAATTAGAAGTTTCAATTCCTAGAAAATTACATGATGAGTGGGAACCTACTATCAAAGTCAAGATTAAAAATTATGAGTGTTTTGCTTTACGTGACTTGGGTGCTAGTGTTTCTACAATTCCGAAATCTTTATGTGATGTGCTTGGTCTTACCGATATTGAGGAATGTTCTTTAAACGGATTCTACTATTAAAAAGCCTATCGGAAGAATTAATGATATTCTTATTATTGCAAATAGGAACTACGTGCCCATAGATTTTATTGTTCTTGATACTGATTGCAATTCATCTTGTCCAATTATTCTTGGTAGAACGTTTTTACGCACTATTGGTGTCGTGATTGATATGAAAGAAGGAAATATTAAGTTTCAATTTCCACTAAGGAAGGGTATGGAACACTTCCCTAGAACAAGAATTAGGCCACCATATGAATCAATCATGAGGGCATCTTATGGATCTAGAAACAAAGATGACAACACTTAGATCCTTGCTTTTTGCCTAGCTAAGGGCGTGAAACAATAGCGCTTGTTGGGAGGCAACCCAATGAATAAAATTTATTTTTGTCTTTTGCTTTCTGTTCATGAGTGTTTGCAAAATTATGCTACTATTATGATTTTGTTTTGTGTGTTTTAATTAGTGTTTGTGCCAAGTAAAGCATTTAGGATCTTCTTCGGTGATAGTTGTTTGATCTTGCTGAAATAACAAGAACTTTTGCATCTAGACTTACAATTTTTTAGAAATCACAGAAGCGACGAAAAATTCTGAATTTTTATAATAGATTTATATACAAATTTCTCAGGTATTCCTAATTTTTCAGAATTTTTGGATTTACACAAGTATCCGAAATATTCAGATTGCTACAGACTGTTATGTTTTTGACAGATTCTGTTTTCTTTGCGTTGTGTGCTTGTTTTGATGATGCTATGGTTTTATTTGATGAATTTTTTCCATACAAAAGTTGGAATACAGTAGATTTAATGCAATAATAAAATATGAATTGGTTTGCTACAGTACTTATAGTAGTGATTTGCTTTCTTATACTAACGGATCTCACGAAGGTTTTGTTGAGTTTTGTGTGATTGAAGCTTTCAAGTTTTGGGTGATGTTAGGATGGATGAAGGAATAAGGAGTAAGAAGAGCCTAAGCTTGGGAATGCCCATGGCATCCCAAGCTATTATCCAAAGAGAAGCAAGCAACTAAGCTTGGGGATGCCCCGTGTGGCATCCCCTCTTTCTTCTAACGACCATTGATATTTTAATCGAAGGTGTATTTTTATTCATCACATACTATGAGTTTTGCTTGGAGCGTCTCATATGATATGAGTCTTTGCTTGTTTTGCTTTGTGTTCTAAGTCTTGAATCCTTGCTGGACACACCTGTTTGAGAGAGCCAAAATTATGCCATGACTTGTTAGAATTGCTCTCTATGCTTCACTTAAATTTGTATGAGCATGGAATTGCTCTAGTGCTTCACTTATATCTTTTTTAACACAGTGTGCTTTAGTATTTTTGTTTGAGAGTTGGTAAATTTTTTAAGAGATTCTCTCTTGCTTCACTTAAATTAATTTGAGAGAAAGAAATATTATGCTCATGATCTTCACTTATATTTGTTCGAGCTTATCAAAGGCAACACATGAAAATTACTTCCAAAGTGATAGATATCCAAGAAGGATATAATAAAAACTTTCATGAAGATCATTGGACAAAATAAACTTGATTCCTTGAAATAGTTTTGAGATATGATGATGTGATATGTGAGTCATGTTGATGAGTAATTGTGCTTTAGTAAGAATATTGGTGTTAAGATTTGTGATTCCCGCAAGCACGAAAGTCAATAGTCATGCAATTAAATTATATCCTACTTGTGGTGCATTATTCGGTGTTAATTATGCTTAATGCTCGCTTATTAGATTATTTGTTTCTTGGTTGGTCGCTTCTCAATCTTTTGCTAGCCTTCATTTTGCACTAAGTATAATGACTACTTGTGCATCTAAAAACCTTTAAACCAGTTTTGCCACATGAGTCCACTATATCTACGTATATGTGGTATTCTTTTGCCGTTCTAAGAAAATTTTGTATGTGCCATCTCTAATTTTCAAAATAAATTTCTCTTTTGTGTGCTCGTACCGCTCGTGAGGCGGTGAGGGGTGGCCGATATTTTCCATGCTAGATGTGCTATTCTCACGATGAGTGTTTATTCACTTGTCATTTCATGAGAGTAAGACAAAGGTATTAGGGATGCCCAGTCCCGAAATGAAAAATGAATTTACTTTATGTTGTCAGATAATAAATTCCTTGGAAGTGTTGGTATGGAGGGCACCTGTGGACACGGTTAGACATGGAAAGTGAAAGTATGGTGGAAAAAGGAATAAACTTTATTTTCTGTTTGGGAACCGCCTATGATATATCTAGCATGGAAAGTTTGGGGAACTCAAAGTCCTTTTCATTGGTGGGAAAAGTATGCCTCCCAAAATGTTTTTATCTCTAAGTTTTTCGCTTTGAGCTCTGGCACCTCTACAAATCCCTACTTCCCTCTGCGGAGGGCCTTTCTTTTACTTTATGCAATTTTTATTTTTAATTTGAGTCTCCATCTTCTTGTACAAAGCACCAACTAGGAGGCACCATGATCGTACTTGAGCATTGGGTGTGGCTAATATGCGAGTGTGTTTCGTGAATGGATCAATGATTGAGCATAATGGGCTAGGGATGACTTATTTTAGCATTGATATTTTGAAAGACATGGTTGCTTGTTGATATGCTTGAGTACTTAAGTCTCATGTCAAAACTAGACTATTGCTTTGAACCATCTAAAAGTCCAAATGTCCATGCTATAAAGAAAGAATATGAGATGACATGTTAGGCAGCATTCCACATCAAAAATTCTGTTTTTATCATTTACCTACTCGAGGACGAGCAGGAATTAAGCTTGGGGATGCTGATACGTCTCCAACGTATTTATAATTTTTTATTGTTCCATGCTGTTATATCATCATTCTTGGATGTTTTATAATCATTTTATAGTCATTTATATCATTTTTTGGTACTAACATATTGACATAGAGCCAAGTGCCAGTTGTTGTTTTTTGCATGTTTTTTACATCGCAGGAAATCAATACCAAACGGAGTCCAAACGCAGCGAAACTTTTTGTAGATTTTTTTGGACCAGAAGACATCCAGTGGGCCGGAGAAGTGCCTGGGGGTGCTCCGAGGGGAGCACAACCCACCAGGGCACGCCTGGAGGCCCAGGCGCGCCATGGTGGGTTGTGCCCACCTCGGGTGCCTCCCAAGCCGACTCTATGCTCTATAAATACCCCAATATTCCATAAACCTTATGGGAGTCGACGAAAATCTATTCGAGTCGCCGCAAGTTCCAGAACCACCAAATCCAATCTAGACACCATCACGGAGGGTCATCATGTCCATTGGTGCCTCTCCGATGATGCATGAGTAGTTCTTTGTAGACCTACTGGTCCGTAGTTAGTAGCTAGATGAGTTCTTCTCTCTCGTTTGATTCTCAATACAATGGTCTCTTGGAGATCCATATGATGTAACTCTTCTTGCGGTGTGTTTTTTGCGATCCGATGAACTTTGAGTTTATGATCAGATCTATGTGTTTATCCATGAAAGATATTTGAGTCTTCTATTGATCTCTTATGTGTATGATTCTTATAGCCTTGTATTTCTTCTCCGATATTTGGGTTTTGTTTGGCCAGCTTGATCTATTTATCTTGCAATGGGAAGAGGTGCTTTGTGATGGGTTCGATCTTACGGTGCTTGATCCCAGTGACAGAAGGGGAACCGACACGTATGTATCGTTGCTATTAAGGATAACAAGATGGGGTATATTTCTACATAAATAGATCTTGTCTACATCATGTCATCGTTCTTATTTCATTACTCCGTTTCTCCATGAACTTAATACACTTGATGTATGTGGATAGCAGTCGATGTGTGCAGTAATAGTAGTAGATGCAGGCAGGAGTCGGTGTACTAATCTTGGACGTGATGCCTATATAATGATCATTGCTTGGATATCATCATGATTATTTGAAGTTTTATCAATTGACCAACAGTAATTCGTTTACCCAATGTTTTGCTATTTTTCTCGAGAGAAGCCACTAGTGAAACCTACGGCCTCCGGGTCTCTTCTTTATTATATTTGCCTTTGCGATCTATTTTCCTTTGCTTTTATTTTCAGATCTATTAAACCAAAAATACAAAAGTACCTTGCTGCACTTTATTTTATTTGGCATTCGATCTATCAATATTTACAACTCTCTCACGTCTGTTTGCCTATTTCTGGTGTTGTTGCCCGAAAGGGATTGACTACCCCATTAACACTTCGGGTTGCGAGTATTTGTTATTTGTGTGCAGGTGTTGTTCATGTAGTGTTGCGTGGTTCTCCTACTGGTTCAATAACCTTGGTCTCATCACTGAGGGAAATACCTACCGTTGTTGTGCTGCATCATCCCTTCCTCTTTGGAGAAATACCGACGTAGTTCAAGCCAACATCAATGCCTATATATTGGTCATTGCCTGGATATCATCATAATTATTTGAGGTTCTATCAATTGCCCAACAGTAGTTTGTTTACCCATCGTGTGTTATTTCTTGAGAGAAGCCACTAGTGAAATCTACGGCCCCCGGGTCTATTCTTTCTCATATTTGTGTTCCGATCTATTATTTGCTTTGAGATCTATTTTTATTTGCTTTTATTTTTAGATCTATAATTCCTAAAACCCAAAAATACTTTGCTACACTTCTTATTTGCATCTTTAATTTTGCGTTTATTCGAGGTCTATTTATCCAATCTATCACAATTTTATCCCGTCAACTTGCCACTTTCCTATGCCGTTACCTGTAAGAGGGATTGAAAACCGCTCATAAGCGTCGGGTTCCAAGTATTTGTTCTTTGTGTGCAAGTACCGTTTACATATTGTTGCTTGGTTCCCCTACTAGATTGATACCTTGGTTTCATAACTGTGGGAAATACCTACCGTAGTTGTGCTGCATCATCCCTTCCTCTTTGGGGAAATACCGACGTAGTTCAAGCTGCATCAAAATGAGTTTCTGGCATTGTTGTCGGGGAGACATCATAAACATCTACAGGTTCCTAATCACAAATCTCATCTCCTTGCAATTTACATTATTTGCCATTTGCCTCTCGTTTTCATCTCCCCCACTTCACAAAAGTTTGCCGTTTTATTCGCCCTCTTTATCGTTCGCTGTTTTCTCGTCAGATCTGTTTTTGTGTGCAATCTAGTTCCCGTAGTCACGATGTCTCAAAGGAAGTACTATGATGTTCCTTACCCCAATATTTTGCTTGAGATTGAAAAAAGTACGAAGGAATATATGACTACACAATTTGAGCAGAATAAGTATTTTACCGAGGAACTTAAAGAACACTCTACTGTGTTAGGTGCTATAACGAAACAACTTGAAGATATTAGTAGAGAAGTTTGTAATCTCCTATCTAAGTATGCTTTTGCTGAAAAAAAATTAGGAAAATATCAGATGCCCAAGCTACCCTAGTAAATCAAATGGCTGCTAAACCAATCTCGTTAGAAGATAAAAATGATGAAGATCTTAAAATGATTGGTGTTTCTTCTATTGATTCCTTGTTTAGTAAAAATAAGATTAATGATAAAGGGACTGAAGAAGAGTCAACTTTAGCTAGAAGGCGTCCCGATAATTCAGAGGGTGAAAATCTTGTTGAGAAAATTCATAAAAGTGGGTTTGGAGAGGTAAGTTTAACTAGTGATGTGCCCACTCTTTTGGATTACAAAGACTTTAATTGTGATAATTGTTCTTTCATTGATTTATTTCTTTGTTGCAATCCATGATAAATTCACCCCATGCTTATGAACAAAACAAAGCTTTTACTAAACATATCGTAGATGGCATGATGAAATCTTTAGAAGAAAAGTTGGAATTAGAGATTTCAATTCCTAGAAAATTACCTGATGAGTGGGAACCTACAATGAAAGTCAAGATTAAAAATTATGAGTGTTTTGCCTTGTGTGACTTGGGTGCTAGTGTTTCCACAATTCCAATATCTTTATGTGATATGCTTGGTCTTACCGATATTTAAGAATGTTCTCTTAAATTACACTTGGCGGATTCTACTATTAAAAAGCCTATGGGAAGAATTAATGATATTCTTATTCTTGCAAATAGGAATTATATGCCCATAGATTTTATTGTTCTTGATAATGATTGCAATCATTCTTGTCCTATTATACTTGGTAGACCGTTTTACGCTATAGGTGTCGTGATTGATATGAAAGAAATGAATATTAAATTTCAATTTCCACTAAGAAAGGGTATGGAACACTTCCCTAGAACAAGAATTAAGCCACCATATGAATCAATCATGAGAGCATCTTATGGATCTAGAACTAAAGATGATAACACTTGAATCTATGAATTATGCCTAGCTAGGGGCATAAAACGATAGCGCTTGTTGGGAGGCAGCCCAATTAATAAATTTTATTTTTTGCCTTTTTCTTTATGTTCTTGAGTGTTCACACAATTATGCTACTGTTATGATTGTGTTTTTTATGTTTTAATTAGTGTTTGGGCCAAGGAAAGCCTTTGGGATTATGTTGGGTGATAGTTGATTTGATCTTGTTAAAAAAATAGAAACTTTGTGCGCGAGTAACAGAATTGTTTAAAATTACAGAAGCCTGATAAAATTATGAATGTTTTACACAAAATTGATGTACAAATTGCCTCTGTTGTCCTAATTTTTAGAATTTTTGGAGTTACAAAAGTATTCAAAGTTTTCAGATTGCTACAGACTGTTCTGTTTTTGACAGATTATGTTTTCTTTGCGTTGTGTGCTTATTTTGATGAAGCTATGGGTTGTATCGGGGCTATGAGCCATAGAAAAGTTGGAATACATTAGATATAATGCAAAAATAAAATATGAATGGGTTTGCAACAATACTTAGAGTGGTGACTTGCTTTGTTATACTAACGGATCTCACAAAGGTTTTGTTGAGTTTTGTGTGATTGAAGTTTTCAAGTTTTGGGTGAGATCACGATGGATGAAGGAATAAGGAGTAAGAAGATCCTAAGCTTGGGGATACCCCATGGCACCCCAAGTTATTATCCAAATAGGAACAAGCAACTAAGCTTGGGGATGCCCCGAGTGGCATCCCCTCTTTCTTCTAACGACCATCGGTATTTTACTTGGAGCTATATTTTTATTCGTCACATATCATGAATTTTGCTTGGAGCATCTTGTATATATGAGTCTTGCTTGTTTTGATTTTTAGTTTGTGTCATCTATCCATGCTGGACACACCTATTTGAGAGAGCCAAAATTCTGCTATGATTTGTTAGACTCTATATGCTTCACTTAAATTTTTTGAGCTATGGAATTGCTCTAGTGCTTCACTTATATCTTTTTGAGCACGGTGTGCATTAATACTTTTGAAGAAATGCTCTCATGCTTCACTTAGATTTATTTGAGAGTTAGTAAATTATTGAAGAGGTTCTCTCATGCTTCACTTAAATTATTTTGAGAGAAGAACATTTTCATGATCATGTTCTTCACTTAAATTTGTTTGAGCTTATCAAAAGCAACATATGAAACTAGTCCCAAAGTGATAGATATTCAAGAGGGATACAATAAAAACTTTCATGAAGATCATCACTCGAAATAAACTTGATTCATTATAATAATTTTGAGATATGATGATCGTGATAT
This sequence comes from Triticum aestivum, assembly GCF_018294505.1. NCBI lineage: Eukaryota > Viridiplantae > Streptophyta > Magnoliopsida > Poales > Poaceae > Triticum > Triticum aestivum. The sequence goes on from NC_057802.1 coordinate 373,054,033, forward strand.
GTGAGTCATGTTAGTGAGTAATTATGCTTTAGTAAGAATATTGGTGTTAATTTTGTGATTCCCTATGCAAGCACAAAAGTCAGTAGTTATGCAATGAAATTACATCCTACATAAGGTGCATTATTTGGTGTTAGTTATGCTTAATGCTCGCTTACGTGATTTTTCGTTTCTTTGTTGGTTACTTCTCAATCTATTTGCTAGCCTCCACTTGTACTAAGTAGAAATACTACTTGTGCATCCAATATCTTTAAACCCAGTTTTGCCATATGAATCCACCATACCAACCTATATGCGGTATTTCCGTGTCGTTCTAAGCAAATTTGTATGTGCCATCTCTGATTTTCAAAATTAATTTCCCTTTTGTGTGCTCGTACCGCTCATGAAGCGGCAGGGGGTGGCCAATATTTTCCATGCTAGATGTGTTATTCTCAAGATGAGTGTTTATTCACTTGTCATTGCACAAGAGCATGGCAAAGGTATTAGGAATGCCCAGTCCCGAAATGAAAAAGAAACTTACTTTAGGTTATCAAATAATAAATTCCTTGGAAAGTGTTGGTATGGAAGGCACTCGTGGATACGGCTAGCCATGGATTATGAAAGAATGGTGGAAAAAGGAATAAACTTTATTTTCTGTTTGGGAACCACCTATGATATATCTATCATGGAAAGTTTTGGGAATTACTCGGTCGTTTTTGTTGACGGGAAAAGTATGCCTCTAAAAAAAATTATCTCTTAATTTTTGCTTTGAGCTCTGGCACCTCTACAAATCCCTACTTCCCTCTGCAAAGGACCTATCTATTTACTTTATGCAATTTTTATTTTTGTTTGAGTCTCCATCTTCTCATATAAAGCACCAACTAAGGGGCACTATGATGGTACTGTTCGGGAACGTAGTATTTCAAAAAAATTGCCTACGCACACGCAAGATCCATCTAGGTGATGCATAGCAACGAGCGGGGAGAGTGTGTCCACGTACCCCCATAGACCAAAAGTGGAAGCGTTTAGTAACGTGGTTGATGTCGAGGGAGAGTTTCGTCAGCAAGATGGCGTGGTGACGTCCCTCGTACTCTTGATCCAGTTGAGGCCGAGGGAGAGTTTCGTCAGCAAGATGGCGTGGTGACGGTGATGATGAAGTTATCGATGTAGGGCTTCGCCTAAGCTCTACAACGATATGACCGAGGTGGAAATCTGTGGAGGGGGCACCGCACACGGCTAAGACAACTATCAACTTGTGTGTCTATGGGATGCCTCCCTCCCCCATATATAAAGGAGTGGAGTAGGGGAGGGCCGGCCCTCTCTATGGTGCGCCCCAAGGGGGAATCCTACTCCTAGTAGGAGTAGGTTCCCCCCCTTCCCTAGTTGGAGTAGGAGAAGAAGGAAGAGGGAGAAGAAGAGAAGGGAAGGGGTGATACGTCCATTTTGCATCATGCTTTTATATCGATATTTATTGCATTATGGGCTGTTATTACACATTATGTCACAATACTTATGCCTATTCTCTCTTATTTTACAAGGTTTACATAAGGAGGGAGAATGCCGGCAGCTGGAATTCTGGGCTGGAAAAGGAGCAAATATTAGAGACCTATTCTGCACAACTCCAAAAGTCCTGAAACTCCACGAAAGTTATTTTTGGAAATAATAAAAAATATTGAGCGGAAGAAATACGTCAGGGGGGCCTCCACCTGGCCATGAGGGTGGGGGCGCGCCCTACCCCCTGGGCGCGCCCCCTGCCTCGTGGGCCCCCTGCTGGCCCTCTGGTGCCCATCTTCTGCTATATGAAGTCTCTTATTTTTGGACTTTTGTTACTTGTTGCTCGTTACAAATTATCCTATCACAAAACTATCTGTTACCTATAATTTTAGTGCTTGCAGAGAATACCTTGCTGAAAACCGCATATCATTTCCTTCTGCTCCTCGTTGGGTTCGACACTCTTACTTACCGAAAGGACTATGATAGATCCCCTATACTTGTGGGTCATCAAGACTCTTTTCTGGCACCGTTGCCGGGAGTGAAGCGTCTGTGGTAGGTGGAATTTGGTAAGGAAAAATGTATATAGTGTGCTGAAATTTACTGTCACTTGTTACTATGGAAAGTAATCCTCTGAGGGGCTTGTTCGGGGTATCTTCACCCCGACCAGTAGAGCAAAGAGTTGCTCCTCAACCTACTGAACCTACTGAAAATGAAAATGTCCACTTTGAGATTCCTTCGGGTATGTTAGAAAAACTGGTAGCTAATCCTTTTGCACGAGATGGAACAAAGCATCCTGATGAGCACCTAATATATGTGGATGAAGTTTGTGGATTATTTAAGCTTGCAGGTATACCCGGTGATTTTATTAAGAAGAAGGTCTTCCCTTTATCTTTGAAGGGAGATGCATTGACATGGTATAGGCTATGTGATGATACGAGATCATGGAACTACAAACGATTGAAATTGGAATTTCATCAAAAAAATATCCCATGCATCTTGTTCATCGTGATCGCAATTATATATATAATTTTTGGCCTCGCGAAGGAGAAAGCGTCGCTCAAGCTTGGGGGAGGCTTAAATCAATGTTATATTCATGCCCCAATCATGAGCTCCCAAGAGAAATAATTATTCAAAGTTTTTATGCTCGGCTTTCTGATAACAATCGCGCCATGCTCGATATCTCGTGCTGGCTCTTTTATGATGAAGACTATTGAATTCAAATGGGATTTATTGGATAGAATTAAACGCAACTCTGAAGATTGGGATCTCGACGAAGGTAAGGAGTCAGGTATGGCACCTAAGTATGATTGTGTTAAATCTTTTATGGATACCGATGTTTTCCGTAAATTTAGCACTAAATATGGACTTGACTCTGAGATAGTAGCTTCTTTCTGTGAATCTTTTGCTGCTCATGTTGATCTCCCTAAGGAGAAGTGGTTTAAATATCATCCTCCCATAGAAGTAAAAGTGGCTGCACCTATTAAAGTTGAAGAAAAGACTGTCACTTATAATGATCCTATTGTTCCTACTTCTTATGTTGAGAAACCACCCTTCCCTGTTAGGATAAAGGATCATGCTAAAGCTTCAATTGTGGTTCATAAAAGCAATATTAGAACTCATACACCTCCTGAGCAAATCAAATTTGAACCTAATGTTGCTATTGTTAAAGATCTCTTGGCTGATAATATTGATGGGCATGTTATTTATTTCTGTGATGAAATTGCTAGAATTGCCAAACCTTGTGCTAAAGATAAACATAGACCTGTGGTAGGCATGCCTGTTATTTCTGTTAAAATAGGAGATCATTGTTATCATGCTTATGTGATATGGGTGCCAGTGCTAGTGCTATACCTCATGACTTATACAAAGAAATTATGCATGATATTGCACCTGTTGGGATTGAAGATATTGATGTTACCATTAAACTTGCCAATAGAGATACCATATAACCCATTGGAATTGTTAGAGATGTTGAAGTCTTGTGTGGGAAAACTAAATATCCTGCTGATTTTCTTGTTCTTGGTTCCCCACAAGATAGCTTTTGTCCCATTATATTTGGTAGACCCTTCTTGAACACGGTTAATGCTAAGATAGACTGCAAAAAGGATGTTGTTACTATTGGTTTGGGTGATATGTCTCATGAGTTTAATTTCTCTAAATTTAGTAGACAACACCGTGAAGAGGAATTGCCTAGTAAGGATGAAATTATTGGTCTTGCTTCTATTGCCGTACCTCCTAGTGATCCTTTAGAACAATATTTGCTAGACCATGAAAATGATATGTTTATGAATGAAAGAAGGGAAATAGATGAAGTATTCTTTAAACAGGAAGCTATCCTGAAACACAATTTGCCTGTTAAAATCCTAGGGATCCTCCTCCACCCAAGGGTGATCCCGTGTTTGAGCTTAAACCGTTACCTGATACTCTTAAATATGCTTATCTTCATGAGAAAAAGATATATCCTGTTATTATTAGTGCTAACCTTTCAGAGCATGAAGAAGAGAGATTATTGAAAACTCTGAAGAAGCACCGTGCTGCTATTGGATATACTCTTGATGATTCTAAGGGCATTAGTCCCACTCTATGTCAGCATAAAATAAATTTGGAGAAAGATGCCAAACCAGTTCGTGATCATCAACGACGGCTGAATCCTAAGATGAAAGAAGTGGTAAGAAAGGAAATACTAAAGCTCCTTGAGGCAGGTATAATTTATCCCGTTGCTGATAGTGAGTGGGTAAGTCCTGTCCATTGTGTCCCTAAGAAGGGAGGTATTACCGTCGTTCCTAATGATAAAGATGAATTGATCCCGCAAAGAATTATTACAGGTTATAAGATGGTAATTGATTTCCGTAAATTAAATAAGGCTACTAAAAAGGATCATTACCCCTTACCTTTTATTGATCAAATGCTAGAAAGATTATCCAAACATACACATTTTTGCTTTCTAGATGGCTATTCTGGTTTCTCTCAAATACTTGTGTCAGTCGATGATCAATCAAAGACCACTTTTACTTGCCCTTTTGGTACTTTTGCTTATAGACGTATGCCTTTTGGTTTATGTAATGCACTTGCTACCTTTCAAAGATGCATGATGGCTATATTCTCTAACATTTGTGAAAAGATTTGTGAGGTTTTCATGGACGACTTCTCCGTCTATGGATCCTCTTTTGATGATTGCTTAAGCAACCTTGACCGAGTTTTGCAGAGATGTGAGGAAACTAATCTTGTCTTCAATTGGGAGAAGTGCCACTTTATGGTTAATGAAGGTATTGTCTTGGGGCATAAAGTTTCTGAAAGAGGTATTGAAGTTGATAAAGCCAAGGTTGATGCTATTGAAAAGATGCCATGTCCCAAGGACATCAAAGGTATAAGAAGTTTCCTTGGTCACGCCGGTTTTTATAGGAGGTTCATTAAGGACTTCTCAAAAATTTCTCGGCCTCTGACTAATTTATTACAAAAAGATATACCATTTGTCTTTGATGATGATTGTGTAGAAGCATTTGAAATACTTAAGAAGGCATTGATCTCTGCACCTATTGTTCAGCCACCTGATTGGAATTTACCTTTTGAAATTATGTGTGATGCTAGTGATTATGCTATAGGTGCTGTTCTAGGGCAAAGAGTTGATACGAAATTAAATGTTATCCAATATGCTAGTAAAACTCTAGACAATGCTCAAAGAAATTATGCTACTACTGAAAAAGAATTCTCAGCAGTCGTATTTGCTTGTGATAAGTTCAGACCTTATATTGTTGATTCTAAAGTAACTATTCACACTGATCATGCTGCTATGAAATATCTTATGGAAAAGAAAGATGCTAAACCTAGACTTATTAGATGGGTTCTCTTGCTACAAGAATTTGATTTGCATATTGTTGATAGAAAGGGAGCCGAGAACCCCGTTGCAGACAACTTGTCTAGGTTAGAAAATGTTCTTGATGACCCACTACCTATTGATGGTAGCTTTTCTGATGAGCAATTAAACATCATAAATACTTCTCGTACTACTCCATGGTATGCTGATTATGCTAATTACATCGTTGCTAAATTTATACCACCTAGTTTCACATACCAGCAAAAGAAAAAGGTTTTCTATGATTTGAGACATTAATTTTGGGATGACCCACATCTTTATATAGAAGGAGTAGATGGTGTTATTAGACGTTGTGTACCTGAGCATGAACATGAATAGATCCTATGCAAGTGTCACTCTGAGGCTTATGGAGGACACCACGCTGGAGACAGAACTGCACATAAGGTATTGCAATCCGGTTTTTATTGGCCTACTCTCTTCAAGGATGCCCATAAGTTTGTCTTGTCTTGTGATGAATGTCAAAGAATTGATAATATTAGTAGACGTCAAGAAATGCCTATGAACTATTCACTTGTTATTGAACCATTTGATGTTTGGGGCTTTGATTATATGGGACCTTTTCCTGCCTCTAATGGATATACACATATTTTAGTTGTTGTTGATTACGTTACCAAGTGGGTAGAAGCTATTCCAACTAGTAGTGCTGATCATAACACTTCTATTAAGATGCTTAAAGAAGTTATTTTTCCGAGGTTTGGAGTCCCTAGATATTTAATGACTGATGGTGGTTCACATTTTATTCATGGTGCTTTTCGTAAAATGCTTGCTAAGTATGATGTTAATCATAGAATTGCATCTCATTATCACCCGCAGTCTAGTGGTCAAGTAGAATTGAGTAATAGAGAGCTCAAATTAATTTTGCAAAAGAATGTTAATAGATCTAGAAAGAATTGTTCTAAGAAACTTGGTGATGCATTATGGGCCTACAGAACTGCATATAAAAATCCTATGGGTATGTCTCCGTATAAAATTGTTTATGGAAAAGCATGCCACTTACCTCTCGAACTAGAACATAAGGCATATTGGCCTATTAAAGAGCTCAATTATGGTTTCAAACTTGCCGGTGAGAAGTGGTTATTTGACATTAGCTCACTTGATGAATGGAGAACCCAAGCCTACGAGAATGCCAATTTGTTTAAAGAAAAAGATAAAAGATGGCATGACAAAAGAATACAAAAGCGTGAGTTTAATGTAGGTGATTATGTATTGCTATACAGCTCTCGTTTAAGATTTTTTGCAGGAAAACTTCTCTCTAAATGGGAAGGCCCTTACGTTATCGAGGAGGTCTATCGTTCCGGTGCCATAAAAATCAACAACTTCGAAGGCACAAATCCGAAGGTGGTGAACGGTCAAAGAATCAAACATTATATCTCAGGTAATCCCATAAATGTTGAAACCAATGTTATTGAAACCGTAACCCCGGAGGAATACATAAGGGACACTTTCCGGAACGTTTCAGACTCCGAAAAGGAATAGGTATGTGCTACGGTAAGTAAACCGACTCCAAAACAGTTTTTATGGCAATATTTCTCCGTTTTGGAATATTTAGAAAAATAGAAAAATAAGAAGCAGTCCGGGAAGGACACGAGGGCTCCACGAGGGTGGAGGGCGCGCCCTACCCCCCTGGGCGCGCCCCCTACCTCGTGGGCACCTCGTGTGCTCTTCGGACTCCGTTTTCTTGCACGATACGTATTTCGGTCGGTAAAAATTCATTATATAATCTCCCGAAGGTTTTGACTCCTATATCATGCAAATATCTTCTGTTCTTGTTTCGAGCTGTTTTTCTGACAGATCTAGATCATCATGACGTCTCCAAGTGCCCCCAAGGACAAGTTCTTCGAGAAGGTCATCAATCCCTACCTCGCGGAGGTGCTGGAACACCCTCAAACCATTGAGATGCATGAGGGGGTGCTGCACATCCGCGATGTTGAGGGACCACGGAGGACCGGAAGCGTGGAGACAAGGCTTGAAGCAATGGAGCAACAAGTTTTCAAGTGCCAGGAGATGGTGGAGCGTGGACTTGACTCCAATCACATAATGATCATGGAGTTCACCAACAACCACAAGCTGGATGCCAAGGACATTGGGGAGGTGAGGTCTACTACGCAACCTTCTCGTTGTAGACGTTGTTGGGCCTCCAAGTGCAGAGGTTTGTAGGACAGTAGGAAATTTCCCTCAAGTGGATGACCTAAGGTTTATCAATCCGTGGGAGGCGTAGATTAAAGATGGTCTCTCTCAAACAACCTTGCAACCAAATAACAAAGAGTCTCTTGTGTCCCCAACACACCCAATACAATGGTAAATTGTATAGGTGCACTAGTTCGGCGAAGAGATGGTGATACAAGTGCAATTTGGATGGTAGATATAGGTTTTTGTAATCTGAAAATATAAAAACAGCAAGGTAACTAATGATAAAAGTGAGCGTAAACGGTATTGCAATGCTAGGAAACAAGGCCTAGGGTTCATACTTTCAATCATATTACTATCCCTCAACATGCAACAAAGAGTCACTCCAAAGTCACTAATAGCGGAGAACAAACGAAGAGATTATAGTAGGGTACGAAACCACCTCAAAGTTATTCTTTCCAATCAATCCGTTGGGCTATTCCTATAAGTATCACAAATAGCCCTAGAGTTCGTACTAGAATAACACCTTAAGACACACATCAACCAAAACCCTAATGTCACCTCAAGTATCCGTGGGTATGATTATACGATATGCATCACACAATCTCAAATTCATCTATTCAACCAACACATAGATCCTCAACGAGTGCCCCAAAGTTTCTACCGGAGAATCAAGACGAAAACGTGTGCCAACCCCTATGTATAGGTTCATGGGCGGAACCCGCAAGTTGATCACCAAAACATACATCAAGTGAATCACGTGATATCCCATTGTCACCACAGATATGCACAGCAAGACATACATCAAGTGTTCTCAAATCATTAAAGACTCAATCCGATAAGATAACTTCAAAGGGAAAACTCAATCCATTACAAGAGAGTAGAGGGGGAGAAACATCATACGATCCAACTATAATAGCAAAGCTCGCGATACATCAAGATCGTGCCAAATCAAGAACACGAGAGAGAGAGAGAGAGAGAGAGAGAGAGAGAGATCAAACACATAGCTACTGGTACATACCCTCAGCCCCGAGGGTGAACTACTCCCTCCTCGTCATGGAGATCGCCGAGATGATGAAGATGGCCACCGGTGAGGGTTCCCCCCTCCGGCAGGGTGCCGGAACAGGGCCCCGATTGGTTTTTGGTGGCTACAGAGACTTGCGGCGGCGGAACTCCCGATCTATTCTGTTCCCCGAAGTTTCTAGGGAATATGGATATATATAGGCGGAAGAAATACGTCAGGGGAGCCACGAGGGGCCCACGAGGGTGGAGGGCGCGCCCAGGGGGGTGGGCGCGCCCCCTGCCTCGTGCCTTCCTCGTTGCTTTCTTGACGTGGACTCCAAGTCTCCCGGGTTACTTCCTTTCCAAAAATAACTTCTCCAGAAGGTTTCATTCCGTTTCGACTCTGTTTGATATTCCTTTTCTTCGAAACACTGAAACAAGGGGAAAACAGGAACTGGCACTGGGCTCTGGGTCAATAGGTTAGTCCCAAAAATAATATAAAAGTGCATAGTAAAGCCCATAAAACATCCAAGATGGATAATATAATAGCATGAATACTTCATAAATCATAGATACGTTGGAGACGTATCAGGAGGCCATCTTCAAGCTCCACGAGAAAATTGAGCACCTCCAAGCCCAAATCTATGACCTGCAAAACCAAAACTGTGAGTATGAATATAGATTCAAGAGGATGAGTTTGGCTGCAGATTTAAGGATCCCGGAGACTCGATCATCCTTCTATGATGGTGAGCCTATGCCTTGGAAGATGGACGACAAGCCTCCATCATCACCACCATCTTCTTCACCAGCAAAGGAGACATAATCACATGGGTATGGGCACTCCCCTTGGCAGCTGCCAAGCTTGGCGGAGATGCCCCGGTATCGTATCACCATCACATCTCCTATCTTTACCGTTTTTCTTAGTTTGATCCTATTAGTAGTATCTTGATCTAGTAGAATAAAGTTTTGGTATGATCTAGTTTTGAGTTTTGCTTTATGATCCCTCTATGTAATCGAGTCTGTGAGGTATATAATAAAGATTAGTGTTGAGTCAAGGGCTTGATTATCTTGCTATGATCTTGAGTGAATAAACGAAAAGAGAAAAGAATAAAAAGAAATAAAGAGATCATATTGATCTTATGAAGAGTAATGACTTCACATAGAAAGAGTATGATGATTAAAAATTGTTGAGAGTTGACAAACATAGCTTTGGTCATCGTTGCAATTAATAGGAAGTAATAAAGAAAGAGGGGTTTCACATATAAATATACTATCTTGGACATCTCTTATGATTGGGAGAACTCATTAAAATATGACATGCTAAAGAGTTGATGTGGGACAAGGAAGACAACGTAATGGGTTATGTTTTCTTATATCTGAGATAAAGTATATTGTCATGGATCATCCAACATGTTGAGCTTGCCTTCCCCTTCATGCTAGCCAAATTATTTGCACCAAGTAGAGATACTACTTGTGCTTCCAAAAACCCTTAAACCAGTTTTTCCATGAGAGTCCACCATATCTACCTATGGATTGAGTAAGATCCTTCAAGTAAGTTGTCATCGGTGCAAGCAATAAAAATTGCTCTATAAATATGTATGATTGATTGGTGTGGAGGAAATAAGCTTTATACGATCTTGTGATGTGGAAGAAATAAAAGCAACGGACTGCATAATAAAGGTTCATATCACAAGTGGCAATATAAAGTGACATTCTTTCGCATTAAGATTTTGTGCATCCAACCCTGAAAGCGCATGGCAACCTCTGCTTCCCTCTGCGAAGGGCCTATCTTTTATTATTATCTTCTACCTTATGCAAGAGTCATGGTGATCTTCACCTTTCCTTTTTATATTTTATCCTTTGGCAAGCACAGGATGTTGGAAAGATCCTGATATATATATATATATATATATATATATATATATATATATAAAATTGGATGTGGGTTAGCATGAACTATTATTGTTGACATTACCCTTGAGGTAAAAGATTGGGAGGCGAAACTATAAGCCCCTATCTTTCTCTGTGTCTGATTAAAACTCCGTAACCACAAGTATTGCGTGAGTGTTAGCAATCATGAAAGACTAAATGATAGTTGAGTATGTGGACTTGCTAGAAAGCTCTGACATAGACTCTTTCTGATGTTATGATAAATTGCAATTGCCTCAATGACTGAGATTATAGTTTGTTAGTTCTCAATAAAGTTTCTGATTCATACCTTGCATTGTGAATAGATTATTACTTGAGCATAAGGAATCATATGACAATATCCATATATGTTGCTGTTATGGGAATAATCATGATGCCCTCATGTTCGTATTTTATTATATCAACACCTCTACCTCTAAACATGTGGACATATTTATCGTTATCGGCTTTCGCTTGTGGACAAGCGAGGTCTAAGCTTGGGGAGTTGATACGTCCATTTTGTCATGCTTTTATATCGATATTTATTGCATTATGGGCTGTTATTACACATTATGTCACAATACTTATGCCTATTCTCTCTTATTTTACAAGGTTTACATAAGGAGGGTGAATGCCGGCAGCTGGAATTCTGGGCTGGAAAAGGAGCAAATATTAGAGACCTATTCTGCACAACTCCAAAAGTCCTGAAACTCCACGAAAGTTATTTTTGGAAATAATAAAAAATATTGAGCGGAAGAAATACGTCAGGGGGGCCTCCACCTGGCCACGAGGGTGGGGGCACGCCCTACCCCCCTAGGCGCGCCCTCCTGCCTCGTGAGCCCCCTGTTGGCCCTCCGGTGCCCATCTTCTGCTATATGAAGTCTTTCGTCCGTAGAAAAATCAGAAGCAAGCTTTCGGGACGAGACTCCGCCGCCACGAGGCGGAACCTTGGCGGAACCAATCTAGGGCTCCGACAGAGCTATTCTGCTGGGGAAACTTCCCTCTGGGAGGGGGAAATCATCGCCGTCGTCATCACCAACGCTCCTCTCATCGGCAGAGGGCAATCTCCATCAACATCTTCACTAGCATCATCTCCTCTCAAACCCTAGTTCATCTCTTGTATCCAATTCTTGTCTCTAAGTCTAGGATTGGTACCTGTAGGTTGCTAGTAGTGTTCATTACTCCTTGTAGTTGATGCTAGTTGGTTTATTTGGTGGAAGATCATATGTTCAGATCCTATATGCATATTAATACTCCTCCGATTATGAACATGAATATGCTTTGTGAGTAGTTACGTTTGTTCCCGAGGACATGGGAGAAGTCTTGCTATTAGTAGTCATGTGAATTTGGTATTCGTTCGATATTTTCATGAGATGTATGTTGTCTATCCTCTAGTGGTGTTATGTGAACGTCGACTACATAACACTTCACCACTATTTGGGCCTAGAGGAAGGCATTGGGAAGTAATAAGTAGATGATGGGTTGCTAGAGTGATAGAAGCTTAAACCCTAGTTTATGCGTTGCTTCGTGAGGGGCTGATTTGGACCATATGTTTCATGCTATGGTTAGGTTTACCTTAATACTTTCGTTGTAGTTGCGGATGCTTGGAATAGAGGTTAATCATAAGTGGGATGCTTGTCCAAGTAAGGGCAGCACCCAAGCACCGGTCCACCCACATATCAAATTATCAAAGTACCGAACGTGAATCATATGAACGTGATGAAAACTAGCTTGACGATAATTCCCATGTGTCCTCGGGAGCGCTTTTCTCTATATAAGAGTTTGTCCAGGCTTGTCCTTTGCTACAAAAAGGATTGGGCCACCTTGCTGCACTTTATTTACTTTTGTTACTTGTTGCTCGTTACAAATTATCCTATCACAAAACTATCTGTTACCTATAATTTTAGTGCTTGCAGAGAATACCTTGCTGAAAACCGCTTATCATTTCCTTCTGCTCCTCGTTGGGTTCGACACTCTTACTTATCGAAAGGACTACGATACATCCCCTATACTTGTGGGTCATCAAGGGGGGCCGTCCCCCTCCCCAATTCGGATTGGGCTTGGGGGGGGGGGGGGCGCGCCCCCACCTTGGCCGCCTCCTCCTCTCTCCCACCATAGCCCATTAAGGCACATTGACTGCCCAGGGGGTTCCGCTAACCCCCCCGGTACTCTGATATATGCCCGAACTTATCCGAAACCATTCCGGTGTCCAAACATAGCCTTCAAATATATCAATCTTTATGTCTCGACCATTTCGAGACTCCTCATTATGTCCGTGATCACATCCGGGACTTTGAACTACCTTCGGTACATCAAAAACACATAAACTCATAATACCGATCGTGATCGAACGTTAAGCGTGCGGACCCTACGGGTTCGAGAACTATGTAGACATAACCGAGACTCATCTCCGGTCAATAACCAATAGCGGAACCGGGATGCTCATATTGGTTCCTACATATTCTACGAAGATCTTTATCGGTCAAACCGCATAACAACATACGTTGTTCCCTTTGTCATCGGTATGTTACTTGCCCGAGATTCGATCGTCGGTATCTCAATACCTAGTTCAATCTCGTTACCGGCAAGTCTCTTTACTCATTCCGTAATGCATCATATCATAACTAACTCATTAATCACATTGCTTGCAAGGCTTATAGTTATGTGCATTACCGAGAGGGCCTAGAGATACCTCTCCGACCATCGGTGTGACAAATCCTAATCTTGATCTATGCCAACTCAACAAACACCATCGGAGACACCTGTAGAGCATCTTCTAGTTATGTTGTGACGTTTGATACCTCACTAAGTGTTCCTCCGGTATTCGGGAGTTGCATAGTCTCATAGTCATAGGAACATGTATAAGTTATGAAGAAAGCAATAGCAACAAACTAAACGATCATAGTGCTAAGCTAACGGATGGGTCAAGTCAATCACATCATTCTCTAATGATGTGATCGCGTTCATCAAATGACAACTCTTTGTCCATGGCTAGGAAACTTAACCATCTTTGATTACCGAGCTAGTCAATTAGAGGCATACTGGTGACACTCTGTTTGTTTATGTATTCACACATGTACTAAGTTTCCGGTTAATACAATTCTAGCATGAATAATAAACATTTATCATGATATAAGGAAATATAAACAACAACTTTATTATTGCTTCTAGGGCATATTTCCTTCAGTCTCCCACTTGCACTAGAGTCAATAATCTAGATTACATTATAATGATTCTAACACCCATGGAGTCTTGGTGTTGATCATGTTTTGCTCGTGAGAGAGGCTTAGTCAACGGGTCTGCAACATTCAGATCCGTATGTATCTTGCAAATCTCTATGTCTCCCTCCTTGACTTGGTCACGTAAGGAATTGAAGCGTCTCTTGATGTGCTTTGTTCTCTTGTGAAATCTGGATTCCTTTGCCAAGGCAATTGCACCAGTATTGTCACAAAAGATTTTCACTGGACCTGATGCACTAGGTATGACACCTAGATCAGATATGAACTCCTTCATCCAGACTCCTTCATTTGCTGCTTCCGAAGCAGCTATGTACTCCTCTTCACACGTAGATCCGGCCACGACGCTCTGCTTGGAACTGCAACATTCAATGAAAATATGTATCCGGTTTGTGACTTAGAGTCATCCGGATCAGTGTCAAAGCTTGCATCGACATAACCGCTTACGACGTGCTTTTTGTCATCTCCATAAATGAGAAACATATCGTTGGTCCTTTTCAGGTATTTCAAGATGTTCTTGACCGTTGTCCAGTGATCCACTCCTAGATTACTTTGGTACCTCCCTGCTAAACTAATAGCAAGGCACACATCAGGTCTGGTACACAACATTACATACATGATAGAACCTATGGCTGAAGCATAGGGAATGACTTTCATTTTCTCTATCTTCTGCGATGGTCGGGCATTGAGTCTGACTCAGCTTCACACCTTGTAACACAGGTAAGAACCCTTTCTTTGCTTGATCCATTTTGAACTTCTTCAAAAACTTTATCAAGGTATGTGCTTTCTGAAAGTCCAATTGAGCGTCTTGATCTATCTCTATAGATCTTAATGCCCAATATATAAGCAGCTTCACCGAGGTCTTTCATTGAAAAATTCTTATTCAAGTATCCTTTTATGCTATTCAGAAATTCAGTATCATTTTCGATCAACAATATCTCATCTACATATAATATCAGAAATGCTACAGAGCTCCCACTCACTTAATTGTAAATATAGGCTTCTCCAAAAGTATGTATAAAACCATATGCTTTGATCACACTATCAAAGCATATATTCCAACTCCGAGAGGCTTCCACCAATCCATAAATGGATCGCTGGAGCTTGCACACTTTGTTAGCACCTTTTGGATTGACAAAACCTTCTAGTTGCATTATATACAACTCTTCTTTAAGATATCCATTAAGGAACGCAGTTTTGACATTCATTTGCCAAATTTCATAATCATAAAATGCGGCAATTGCTAACATGATTCGGACGAACTTAAGCATCGCTACAGGTGAGCAGGTATCATCGTAGTCAACTCCTTGAACTTGTCGAAAACCTTTTGCAACAAGTGCGTCAGTCTTCTTCTTGAAGATCCATTTATTCTCTATAGATTGCCGATCATCGGGCAAGTCAACCAAAGTCCACACTTTGTTCTCATACATGGATCCCATCTCAGATTTCATGGCCTCAAGCCATTTTGCGGAATCAGGGCTCATCATCGCTTCCTCATAGTTCGTAGGTTCGTCATGGTCAAGTAACATGACCTCCAGAACAGGATTACCATACCACTCTGGTGCGGATCTTACTATGGTTGACCTACGAGGTTTGGTAGTAACTTGATCTGAAGTTTCATGATCATCATCATTAGCTTCCTCACTTACTGGTGTATGAATCACTGGAACTGATTTCTGTGGTGAACTACTTTCCAATAAGGGAGCAGGTATTGTTACCTCATCAAGTTCTACTTTCCTCCCACTCACTTCTTTCGAGAGAAACTCTTTCTCTAGAAAGGATCCATTATTAGCAATGAATATCTTGCCTTCGGATCTGTGATAGAAGGTATACCCAACAGTCTCCTTTGGGTATCCTATGAAGACACATTTCTCCGATTTGGGTTCGAGCTTATCAGGTTGAAGCTTTTTCACATAAGCATCGCAGCCTCAAACTTTAAGAAACGGCAACTTGGGTTTCTTGCCAAACCACAGTTCATATGGTGTCGTCTCAAAGGAATTAGATGGTTCCCTATTTAACGTGAATGCAGCCGTCTCTAAAGCATAACCCCAAAACGATAGCGACAAATCAGTAAGAGACATCATAGATCGCAACATATCTAATAAAGTACAATTACGACGTAGGGACATACCATTACACTGTGGTGTTCCGGGTGGCATGAGTTGTGAAACTATTCCGCATTGTTTCAAATGAAGACCAAACTCGTAACTCAAATATTCTCCTCCACGATCAGATCGTAGAAACTTTATTTTCTTGTTACGATGATTTTCCACTTCACTCCAAAATTCTTTGAACTTTTCAAATGTTTCAGACTTATGTTTCATCAAGTAGATATACCCATATCTGCTCAAATCATCTCTGAAGGTCAGAAAATAACGATACCCGCCGCGAGCATCAACACTCATCGGACCGCATACATCAATATGTATTATTTCCAACAAGTCTGTTGCTCGCTCCATTGTTCTGGAGAACGGAGTTTTAGTCATCTTGCCCATGAGGCATGGTTCGCAAGCATCAAGTGATTCATAATCAAGTGATTCCAAAAGCCCATCAGAATGGAGTTTCTTCATGCGCTTTACACCAATATGACCTAAACGGCAGTGCCACAAATAAGTTGCACTATCATTATTAACCTTGCATCTTTTGTCTTCAATATTATGAACATGTCTATCACTACTATCAAGATTTAGTAAAAATAGACCACTCATCAAGGGTGCATGACCATAAAAGATATTATTCATATAAATAGAACAGCCATTATTCTCTAATTTAAATGACTAATCGTCTCGCATCAAACAAGATCCAGATATAACATTCATGCTTAACGCTGGCACAGAATAACAATTATTCAGGTCTAAAACTAATCCCGACGGTAGATGTAGAGGTAGCGTGTCTATGGCGATCATATCGACTTCGAAACCATTTCCCATGCGCATCGTCACCTCATCCTTAGCTAATCTTCGCTTAATATGTAGCCCCTGTTTCGAGTTGCAAATATTAGCAACCAAACCAGTATCAAATACACAGGCGCTACTGCGAGAATTAGTAAGGTACACATCAATAGCATGTATATCAAATATACCTTTCACTTTGCCATCCTTCTTTTCCGCCAAATACTTGGGGCAGTTTCGCTTCCAGTGACCAGTCCCTTTGCAGTAGAAGCACTCAGTCTCAGGCTTAGGTCTAGACTTGGGCTTCATCACTTGAGCAGCAACTTGTTTGCCGTTCTTCTTGAAGTTTCCCTTTTTCCATTTGCCCTTTTTCTTGAAACTGGAGGCTTATTGACCATCAACACTTGATGCTCCTTCTTGATTTCTACCTCCGCAGCCTTTAGCATTGTGAAGAGCTCGAGAATCGTCTTATCCATCCCTTGCATATTATAGTTCATCACGAAGCTCTTGTAGCATGGTGGCAGTGATTGAAGAACTCTGTCAATGACACTATCAACTGGAAGATTAAATCCCAGCTGAGTCAAGTGATTGTGGTACCCAGACATTCTGAGTATATGCTCACTGACAGAACTATTCTTTTCCATTTTGCAGCTGTAGAACTTATTGGAGACTTCATATCTCTCAATCCGGGCATTTGCTTGAAATATTAACTTCAACTCCTATCATCTAAGTGATCACGTGATCCACATCAACTAAACCATGTCTGATCATCACGTGAGATGGAGTAGTTTTCAATGGTGAACATCACTATGTTGATCATATCTACTATATGATTCACGCTCGACCTTTCGGTCTCAGTGTTCCGAGACCATATCTGTATATGCTAGGCTCGTCAAGTTTAACCCGAGTATTCTGCGTGTGCAAAACTGGCTTGCACCCGTTGTATGTGAACGTGGAGCTTATCACACCCGATCATCATGTGGTGTCTCGGAACGACGAACTGTAGCAACGATGCATACTCAGGGAGAACACTTATACCTTGAAATTTAGTGAGAGATCATCTTATAATGCTACCGCCGTACTAAGAAAAATAAGATGCATAAAGGATAAACATCACATGCAATCAATATAACTGATATGATATGGCCATCATCATCTTGTGCCTTTGATCTCCATCTCCAAAGCACCGTCATGATCACCATCGTCACCGGCTTGACACCTTGATCTCCATCGAAGCATCGTTGTTGTCTCGCCAACTATTGCTTCTACTACTATCACTACCGCTTAGTGATAAAGTAAAGCAATTACATGGCGATTGCATTTCATACAATAAAGCGACAACCATATGGCTCCTGCCAGTTGCCGATAGCTGTGTTATAAAACATGATCATCTCATACAACAATTTATATAATCACGTCTTGACCATATCACATCACAACATGCCCTGCAAAAACAAGTTAGACGTCCTCTACTTTGTTGTTGCAAGTTTTACGTGGCTGCTACGATCTTAGCAAGAACCGTTCTTACCTACGCATCAAAACCACAACGGTTTTTCGTCAAGTTTTGTTGTTTTAACCTTCAAAAGGACCGGGCGTAGTCACACTCGATTCAACTAAAGTTGGAGAAACAGACACCCACTAGCCACCTGTGTGCGAAGCACGTCGGTAGAACCAGTCTCGCGTAAGCGTACGCGCAATGTCGGTCTGAGCCGCTTCATCCAACAATACCGCCGAATCAAAGTATGACATGCTGGTAAGCAGTATGACTATTATCGCCCACAACTCTTTGTGTTCTACTCGTGCATATAACATCTACGCATAGACCTGGCTCGGATGCCACTATTGGGGAACGTAGTATTTCAAAAAAATTGCCTACGCACATGCAAGATCCATCTAGGTGATGCATAGCAACGAGCAGGGAGAGTGTGTCCACGTACCCTCATAGACCGAAAGCGGAAGCGTTTAGTAACGCGGTTGATGTAGTCGAACGTCTTCGCGATTCAACCGATCCAAGTACCGAACGCACGGCACCTCCGCGATCTGCACACGTTTAGCTCGGTGACGTCCCTCGTACTCTTGATCCAGCTGAGGCCGAGGAAGAGTTTCGTTAGCACGACAGCATGGTGACGGTGATGATGAAGTTACCGACGCAGGGCTTCGCCTAAGCTCTACAACGATATGACCGAGGAGGAAATCTGTGGAGGGGGCACCACACACTGCTAAGACAACTATCAACTTGTGTGTCTATGGGGTGCCTCGCTCCCCCGTATATAAAGGAGTGGAGGAGGGGAGGGCCAGCCCTCTCTATGGCGCGCCCCAAGGGGGAATCCTACTCCTAGTAGGAGTAGGTTTCCCCCCTTCCCTAGTTGGAGTAGGAGAAGAAGGAAGAGGGAAATAAGAGAAGGAAAGGGGGGCCGGCCCCCTCCCCAATTCGGATTGGGCTTGGGGGCGCGTCCCCACCTTGGCCGCCTCCTCCTCTCTCCCACCATGGCCCATTAAGGTCAATTGACTCCCCGAGGGGTTCCGGTAACGCCCCGGTACTCCGATATATGCCCGAACTTATCCGAAACCATTCTGGTGTCCAAACATAGCCTTCCAATATATCAATATTTATGTCTCGACCATTTCGAGACTCCTAGTCATGTCCGTGATCACATCTGGGACTCCGAACTACCTTCGATACATCAAAAACACATAAACTCATAATATCAATCGTCATCGAACGTTAAGCGTGCGGACCCTACGGGTTCGAGAACTATGTAGACATGAACGAGACACATCTCCGGTCAATAACCAATAGCGGAACCTGGATGCTCATATTGGTTCTATATATTCTACGAAGATCTTTATCGGTCAAACCGCATAACAACATATGTTGTTCCCTTTGTCATCGGTATGTTACTTGCCCGAGATTCGATCGTCGGTATCTCGATACCTAGTTCAATATCGTTACCGGCAAGTCTCTTTACTTGTTCCGTAATGCATCATCTCATAGCTAACTCATTAATCAAATTTCTTGCAAGGCTTATAGTGATGTGCATTACCGAGAGGGCCCAGAGATACCTCTCCGACAATCGGAGTGACAAATCCAATTCTCGATCTATGCCAACTCAACAAACACCATCGGAGACACCTGTAGAGCATCTTTATAATCACCCAGTTACGTTGTGACATTTGATAGCACACTAAGTGTTCCTCCAGTATTCGGGAGTTGCATAATCTCATAGTCATAGGAACATGTATAAGTTATGAAGAAAGCAATAGCAATAAACTAAACGATCATAGTGCTAAGCTAACGGATGGGTCAAGTCAATCACATCATTCTCTAATGATGTGATCCCGTTCATCAAATGACAACTCTTTGTCCATGGCTAGGAAACTTAACCATCTTTGATTAACGAGCTAGTCAAGTAGAGGCATACTAGTGACACTCTGTTTGTTTATGTATTCACACATGTACTAAGTTTCCAGTTAATACAATTCTAGCATGAATAATAAACATTTATCATCATATAAGGAAATATAAATAACAACATTATTATTGCCTCTAGGGCATATTTCCTTCACGTACTTGAGCATTGGATGTAGCTAATATGCGAGTGTGTTTCATGAATGGATCAATGATTGAGCATGATAGGCTAGGGATAACTTTCTTTAGTGTTGATATTTTGAAGACATGGTTGCTTCTATATATGCTTGAGTATTGAAATCTTCATGTCAAAACTAGACTATTGCTTTGAATTATATAAAAGTCCATATGTACATGCACTACTGCAGGATGCTGCTAATGCGACACTACGAGCAGAGACCCTTCGAGAAACTGTGTGCAATGCCATACTCGCAAACGGTGCTATATGAAAACCGTCAGAAATGTATAAAACATTTGCGATGACGGGTGCATCAAACACGGTTCAGGTTTTAGTTGCGTGTGCGATGAAGGGCATACGGTTAACCCGTTCGAACTGTTTGCGATGAGGCAGAACAACAGAAGCCATATCAATGTGTGTGTGATATACGGCATACAGTTTGCTCCGATGAACCATTTGCTATTAAGGAGTGCAACATAAACGGTTAGCCAGAGCA
The DNA here is from genome assembly GCF_018294505.1 of Triticum aestivum. Lineage (NCBI taxonomy): Eukaryota > Viridiplantae > Streptophyta > Magnoliopsida > Poales > Poaceae > Triticum > Triticum aestivum. The sequence continues at coordinate 373,074,624 of NC_057802.1, forward strand.
AGGTGTGTGTGATATAGGGCATATGGTTCACTCGGACGAACTATTTTCGATTAGCGAATGCAACAGAAATGGTTCAACTTAACAGGATGTGTGTGATACGTGGCAAACAGCCGACTCGGATAAACTGTTTGCGATGAGAAATTACAACACAGATGGTTAATACAGTTAGTTCGTGTGCAATTCTGTGTGTACAAAAAACTTTGAAAAATGCAAACTAGTTGCTTGCGGTGGCTGGGAATATCGCACACGATGCGTCTGCAAGTACTCGTGTGCGATGATTAGTAAGTTACACATACGTTTCCTTATGTTAACACTTGTGTGATAAATAACACGTGGCACCGGATACGGTATTCGAGTTGTGTGTGTGCTCCACTTAGTCTTCCTGCGCTCCAGCGAACGCTTCTCGCGCTCCACATGGATGAATTGTAAAATCCACGCCTATTCCCTCACCGGTTTCCCGCCACTAGCTAATGGCTTGCTGCATATAACCCAAGCGGCAACACACCGCCGCTACACTCTGCGAAGATCTAGTCCTCATCCATCTACCATTAGTTGTTCCAAGCATGCCAGGCAACGACCAAAGCTTCAACGTCGATGCCTACCTGCGTTACATCTTCGGCGAGGAGAACGAGCCGGAGCAGGTCGGGTAGCAAGAGCTTCATCGGCCGGTGCAGGCACCATGGCCCATCGGCAGCGATATCGGTGTCACAGTCCTTGGGAGCACAATCGACATATTGCAGAGGAGGTGTGATGAGCAGTTTGCCATCCACCGTGCAAAAGATCCAGAGCTGCTCGGCGGCATGATCGACGACCCACCCGAAGAGCCGCCATCACCAGTGCTTATCGAGAGCCTGATGCCCCGCAAGGAATGGGCAGAGGACCTCTGCGATTCAGTCAAGATAAAGGCAGCCTACGGCTTCATCATTGCCTGTGGCACCCGTGTCAACCTCGATCCCGGTGATGTGGTGGCCAGGCTCAAGCGCATCCATGGGGGAGTTGACGTCCCCGACGAAGTAGAACATCGCCAATGTGATATCTTGAGGATACAGGTGATCGACGGAATTAGCTACCAGGCCAGAGACATGGAAATGGAGCGGTTCCACGGAGTTGTCATGCGCGCGATTGCACGCTGTCAAGCTCTTCTGGAAGAGGCCCAGCAGCCCCCAAGAGCCTCCCAGCGCCAGCAACTCCGTAGGTGGAGGTGGGTCGGGACACTCGGAGTGAACGGCCGCTAGGGTGCTATGCTGATCATGGAGTCTGAGAAGACCATCGTCGGAAGGCCGCCAGCTCAGCCTTTTAGCTTATATTTTATTATAATTATATGCATATGTAGGTCGTGAGTGTTCTGGGCCTTGCCGCATTTGGCATTTTACATTATCCTGAATATGTAAGACAATTATTAAGAATTATTAACAGTTGCCATTGTAACTTTGCCTCAACGGCGAGCAGAGCGCGCAGGGACGCCAGAGCGGAGCGCGCCGCGGCCACCTCAATGGCGAGCAACCACGTGGTCAACCTTCTGCCATCAATAATTTTTGACCTTGTTTCTCGTCACATTGCTGATTACAACGCAATAAGTAATTGCAAATCTGTTCACACGGAGCGCCGCGGGGCCCTCGAATGAGCTCTCACGGGCACACAAGGGCTCTCACAAGTGCATTCGCGGCATCAGCCATCGCAACGAGCCGGCGTTCCTGAAGTCCTTCGCCGGCGACGACGACATTCTCGATGGCGTCACTATGCAGCAGGAGCTGGTCGACGGCTTGATGAAGCTGCTCAAGATCAGCGATGCCTCGGTTGACATGGCGACCGGCCTCGTCGAGCAACTCATGGATGACAATGCGAAGCTCCTCAAGTTGGTCGCCGAGAAGGAGGAGGAGGCCGCCAGCTGGAAGATGCTGCATGACCAGAGCAGTGCCTCAGAGATGACGCTGAAAGCGGTCGTCGAGGAACTGATGGGTGGCTTGAGGAAGCTCCGGATCGAGCGCGAGCAGGAGGTGGAGGAATCCGTGGTTGCTTTCAAGCAAAGTCGTGAGGAATTGAAGAAGGAGCTAGAGGATTTCGCCGCCCGGCGATCCATCGACGAGTAAAGACAGTAGCGACCCAGATCATTATCTGCAATTTCCTTCTTCTCTTGCCCCCGTGTCTTCCGAGCTTTGCCGCATGTGGCATTTTAAATTATCCAGAATATGTAAGACAATTATTATGTGTGCCATTGTAAATTCCTCGTAGTATTATCCGTTGCCATTTTATTTGTGGTCGTATTATCCGCTGCCCTATGTGGCAATTTAAATTAGGGCGGAATACTAGTTGAAAACACGAACAAAGCAAATGCTGCCATGGAATCACAAGCAAACACCCTCCGTCTAGGTGCTTTAATTTACCAATTAATGGAGAAGTTGTGAGCGAGGCAAGCGACGGCTGGTGCATGGAGGTCAAAGAGCTTGCTTCCCGGTGAGGATGGGCGGCCTTGCTGCTCGCATGTGTCCCGTCGAGCCTGCGAGGTGGACAGGATGCACGCGTCCCGTCTAGCCTGCGCGGCGGACTGCTCGCACGCGTCCCATCGAACTTGCACGCCGGACTTCTCGCGCTCGTCCCGTCTAATCAAACAGCTGCACACACGCCACCGAGTATGGTTAAATTTCGAAACGGTAAATATAATACAACCGTCTGCAATATTAACATGTCAGCTTTTTGTTTCAAAAAGGACTTTGTTGGCTACTAATGTGTGCGCCTCTTCTCAAACTGGACGACTTTTTTATTTACTGGGATTTAAAAATCAAGATTCTCATTGTTTCAGGACGATGACAAGTTTGTAATTCATTCTCATTCCTTAAAAGAGACCTAAACATGCACCCAATGACACATGTACGATTTCCCACCCATTTTGCTTCACTGGATCATGTGGTTGTAGTTCAAATTTTCAATTATGGACTACATTAAATGCATAGAAAACTTAGTACTTAGTAATGTATATATACAATGGACAAACGAACCCTGAACAGTTTCAAATTTCAGCCCGACACTCCTGTTATTCTATGTTGCCTGTAGAAAACAAAGTTCAAGGCGAGAAGAGGCATCGATTATCGTTTTGCCCACAAGAGGGGCATGTTTCCCTACCGGAACCACGAGGGTTGTGACAGGCTCCGGTTTGTAAAAGGCTTGTAATAAAGCTTCGGCCAAATTGGACAATTATATATACCATGTAGTGACACCATGCCAAGTTTCATGATTTCCTGGTGAGTTTTGGATTTACAGACATTTAAAAACCGAGATTCGCAATGTTTGTGGCCAGGCCAGGACGCCGAGACGGTTGAATTCGTTCCCATTCGTTCCATGGGACCTAAACATGCACCCCAAGGAAACATGTACGTTTTTTCTAGCCATTTTGGTGCACTTGTGCATGTATTTGTAGTTTGGATTTGAATGATGGACATTAAATGCCTAGAAAACTCAATTAATGAATAAAAAGGTCAAACGAACCCTGAATAATTTCAAAGTTCAGCGCGAATCTCCAGTTGTTCCGTGTCGCGTGTAGAAGAAAATACGAGGCTAGAAGAGGGAGTGATTATTGTTTGGCCCACAAGGGGACACGTTTCCCTATCGAAACCATGAGGTTTCTTGCGACAGGCTCTAGTTTGTAAGAGGTTTGTAATAAAGCTTGGCCCAAATAGGCGATGTTTTTACCACGACATATATGTGCCATGACATGACACCTTGCCACCTTTGATGACTTCCGGGTGAGTTTAGGATTTATGGGGACTTAAAAACCGAGATTCAAAATGTTTGAGGAAGAGCCAGGACACCGGTACGGTTGTAATTCGTTCCCATTCCTGGCGTGAGATCTAAACATGCACCCAAAGGACACATGTATAATTTTTCCAGCCATTTTGGTGAACTGGAGCATGTATTTCTAGTTCAGATTTGAATTATGGACATTAAATGCCTAGGAAACTCAATTAGTGTATAAAAAGGCCAAACGAACCCTGAATAAGTTTAAATTGCAGCACGAATATCCTGTGGTTCCATGTTGCCAATGGAAGAAAATACAAGGCGAAAAGAGGCAGTGATTACGTTTCGCCCACAAGGGGAACACGTTTCCCTATCAGAACCATGAGGCTTCTTTGAGAGAAGCTCCAATTTTTGTAAGAGGTTTGTAATAAAGCTTGGCCCAAATTGGACAATGTTTTTACCACGACATATATGTGCCATGACGTCACACCATGCCACCTTTGATGACATTCTGGTGAGTTCAGGATTTATGGGGACTTAAAAACCGAGATTCGAAATGTTTGAGTACGAGCCATGACACCAGTACGGTTGTAATTCGTTCCCATTCCTGGCATGGGACCTAAACATGCACCCAAGGACACATGTATAATTTTTCTAGCCATTTCGGTGAACTGGAGCATGTATTTGTAGTTCAGATTTGAATTATGGACATTAAATTCCTAGGAAACTCAATTAGTGTATAAAAAGGCCAAATGAACCCTGAATAAGTTTAAATTTCAGCACAGATATCCTGTCGTTCCATGTTGCCCGTAGATGAAAATACAAGGTGAAAAGAGGCAGTGATTACGTTTCGCCCACAAGGGGGACACGTTTCCCTATCGGAACCACGAGGCTTCTTTGAGAGAAGCTCCGGTTTGTAAGAGGCTTGTAATAAAACTTGCGCCACAATAGAAACAATTCCTCGACATATAAGTGCAATGTCGTGACACCATGGCAGGTTTCATGATTTTCAGCTTAGTTTTGGATTTATGGGGATTTAAAAACCGAGATTCTTCTCACGAAATGTTTTCAAATAGCACACGGTTCACTCACGAAAGCCGATATTCAATGAAAACTTCGTGGAAACCATATTTTAAAGTTTCATAAAAATCTGAAGAAAATGTGGGATGTTAAGAAGGGGATGTTTTATTGCGACACAAAATTTCAAGTTGAAAAACATTACGAGGTGTGAGCTATGAAAAAGACAAATTCCGCCCTGAATAGTGACATTACTATTCGGCACTATTCAACACTGATTTTGTCTTTTTCATAGCTCACATCTCTTAATGTGTTTCAACTTGAGATTTTGTGTGCCAATAAAACATCATCCTCTTAACATCCCGCATTTTTTTGAATTTTTTTGAAACTTCAAAACATCTTTTTCTCGTGGTTTTCACCGGTTTCCACCGAATGTTGGTTTCCGTATGATATCCCCCCTCACTGCACGCGTGATCTGAGTCCTGCGTTCTGACTGGCCAGAACCCAAACCCCACGGATCATACGTGTGCACTGTTGGATGCTCCCAAGTCGAACGCCAACCCTGAGCCCTTTCGACAGCACATGCAGTACATGGGTAAGCACTGTGCACATGCGTCATGTAGCTCACGCTTCCTTCTCTACTAGGTTTTCATTCAAAACAGGCTACCGTTTCTCGCCACTCCTCTCATCGGTTTCCCGCCTCTTCTCCTAGATATGCATGATGTAGATGTTCGTTTAATTCTTATAGTTCATCTCATCCAAAATCAATTAGTTTTGTAAAAAACTATTTTAAGAATCATGGAATTGTGCATTGTAAAGGTAAAAACAAAAAGTGACAATTCATTTAGAAAAAAAAGGTTTGGGCAATTAAGATATGGAAGATTCTAGAGAACAAAGCAGAAGTGCTTGTATTTTGAGGTTTGTGCATTATGCTTAAGTTCAACAATGGAGTCTTCTAGATTGTACATGTGGCAAAATCTAGTGGAATGTAGATGATATCCAACGGCCAGTAGTGCTCGGATTTTCCATCTCTGTACCGTTGGATTGGCTTCATCCAACGAGCAACTTTCATAGTTATTTGCACACTAATATGTGTATAGATGTATAGATATATATAGATGTGTCCCATGCTAGGAAAAAAAAGTTTGAGCGCGTGCGTGGGATGCCCCCCCCCCCCCCCCCCCGCTACCGCCTCGGAGTTGGGAAACTGACATCATAGGTATTGAACCAGGCTTGGAGTCGGGTATGGTGTTCGGTTGTAATGTACTTGGCGTGGCCCATCGAAGTTGTGCATTTGGTATTTAAACACATCATACACCATCGCACCCATACATATTTTTGGGCCGCATGCAGTGTATACGGGGTCTTTTGATTGACCACGTCTCCCTTGTGCGGTTTTTTGTGACGACACGGATATCTATGGGCTCCTCGAGTGTATATATATCATCCCTTTGACCGATAATGAGGGGTATGTGTTGGCCATGAATGGATTCCTCCTAGTTCATGTTAGGGCCGGTCATCGTCAAATGTCGGTCAACCAAAGCTCGAGCTCATGCGTTGTCAGGATTCCCTCCCAGATGCTCGGATTGTTGGGTTTGACCTACATCAAACCCTGCGTACGTATCTCGTCCTTAACTACCTTGCCTTCATGGTTGTTGTCTGTATCAAGACGTAGGCACCACATCTAAATTGTACATTATTCTATATTGAAAACACACATCACCCCTTCCCAACGTTCATCATTTTGGGCCGCATGCAAGAGGTACTAGTTTTGTGGCCCCTCTCGTGCAATGTTTATGATGGTTCAATCCATTGGCCCAAGCGGTTTATCGACAACAACAATTGTCATTTGACCAAACGAAAGATTCATTGGTTCGTCTTATGGTAGGTCATGGTGACATGCATGTATGAACAAAGTATCGATCATTATGTGCATCCACCCCGCTGACATGAAGTGGGAGGTGGTGGGCCAAGCATCCTAGCTAGGTATGACATTATGCCATTATATATATCCTAGCTAGGTGGTTGTTAGGGTGCTTTCGGGTTTGCGAGGTAGTTGCCACCAAAGTTATGCATTGTGTATTTAAAGTTTTAAACATCCCCAATATTTGTACATATATTTGGCCACTTCCAGGTGGTTCTTGACTTCTGGCCCCTCTCATCGATCTTCAATGACACGCCCAACCGTGGGCCCGTGGGGTCAAAGTTGTGCATTGAAATTTTGAACATCACATACCACCCTTTTCACTCATATATATTTGGGCCACATGCTGGTGTGGCTGTCTTTTGACCCTCCCTAACGTTATTTTTGCTGCAAAGACTCTGATGATCCTCAACGGACACGGGGTATAATATCTAAACCGTGTGCGATACAAGTGCGATGTGAATCACCATGATCGCGCAAGCGCGAGAAAATTAAGGTGGTGGTACTGGCTCAACCGTGTGTGATGCAAGTGCACTGAAATCACCACGACCGCGCAAGCGCGAGCAAAGGGTGGAGGTACTGGCTCAATCGTGTGTGATGCAAGTGCGCTGAAATCGTCACGACCGCGCAAGCGCGAGCAAAGGGTGGAGGTACTGGCTTAACCGTGTGCGATGCAAGTGCGCTGTAAAACCACCACCTGTGGAAGCTAAAGGCGGGTAAGTTTATTTGGAAATTAGGACGAACCGTGTGCGATAAACCAGCTAGCTAGAAATATAAAAAACAAACTACCCGCCTTTAGCGTTGCAAAAATCGGCGGATCCGCGCCACTTTTCCTTATTATCATACACGCATATTGTTATTGGACCGTGCGCGATCTTGGGCACTCCCGCCCTGCATCAATTCCTTTACCCAAATTTTAGTAGCCTCCGTACTTCAACCGTCGCCCACACTCCTCCAGCACCAACCTTATAGTAAAATTTTAGCAGTCGAGGCATTTGAATCGTCGCCCTCCCTCATCCACCACCATCTCCACCCACCATTACTAAAATTTTCAGTAGACCCAGCGTATCCTCAAACACACCCCCCTCCACAGTCCCCCACCCCCCCCTCGAACCCTAGCTCGTGGCCGCCGCCGGCGCTGCCGCCAACCCTGCCGGTCTGCCCGTTCCTCCTAGCTTAGATAAGAAAGTTCAGGTTATCCAGCGATTCCCATACCGTCGCCCCACTCCCCTGAGTTTTTTGATGAGGCCTGCGATGACCCTCCCCGCCAGATCCACATCCCCTGCTCTAGAATGTCGCAGCCTAAGCTCGACCACATATCTCGGGGAGCTCGACGAGCGTTCGACCAAGAAGAGGTTTATCATGGCCTCTCCGGCAGACGTTTGCGAGGTGGCCACCGTTCGCCCCGACCTGTCGATCTCGGAGCAACACGTCGCCACGGAAGCCGGCGAAGACGTTGACTACGTTGCCATGCCAAAGGCTTCATGTCAGCGGTCTAGCGTGTTACTATATCTCGGGAAAGCTGGCTACGACATCAAGCTCGTCCACACCGACGGCTTCACGCGGGCCATGTCACAGGTTAAGTGGTCCAACCCCAACCCCTCTGGTTCAACCGCCATCGATCTCTTCGACGGTCCTGCCGCTGATCTCCTCCGCCAAGCGATCAAGGATTTGTGAGCTTTATACGCCATCGAGCCCATTTTGTCAATTCTGAAGGACACGTTCTACGGCGGCGGCTTGGGATCCTTAATTGCCAAGTCAGATCTCATCGACCACGACCACGAGGAGGGCACCCACGAAGGTTCCTCCAAGGTGAAACAGCCCATCTGTGACATCAGAGAGCGCACCATGGGTATGTGCTCTTCCAACTAGAAGGATCATGTCCATGAAATGTGAGGCGACATTCTATCAGCAAATATTAACTTTTCTAGCTTGCCAACCCGTACCCTTTGTTGTAGTAGCATTTGTCGTGCGGTTCTTTAACTGTGCCGTGTTTAATTATTCCAGTTACGCAAAAATGTATTGTTCAATAGGTCTATGTGATGTTTAAGTATGAATTGTCCACTTTAGTTTCACGAATGGCTATATTTGGTTGTTATAGTGAGTAGATGCCTTGCTTATTTGTATTTGGTTGTTAAGTTGGTTGGAGTGAGCATTATTTTTTCAGTTATCGAGCAGATGCCTTTTTTATCTGTATTTGGTTCTTAGTTTGGTTTCAGTGAGTATTTGTCCAGTTATCAAGCAGATGCCTTGTTTATCTGTATTTGGTTGTTAGGTTGCTTTTTTATAGCATTTGTCCAGTTATCAAGCAGATGCCTTGTTTATCTGTATTTGGTTGCTAGGTTGCTTTTTTTAGCATTTCTCCAGATATCAAGCAGATGCCTTGTTTATCTTTATCTGCTTGTTAGGTTGGTTGCAGTGAGCATTTGTCCAGTTTTCAAGCATATGCCCTGTTTATCTGTATTTGCTTGTTAGGTTGCTTGCAGTGAGACTATGTCCAGTTTTCAATGGCTATATTTGGTTGTTATACTGGTCATTTATGCCTTGTTTATTTCAGTCATTCACAATGTGTGGTTCATTATGTGCAAGTCGGAACTGTGCTGCTCGACTACATCAATACCAGTTTGAACGGCTATATTTGGTTCCAGTTATTCCTGGTGTAGTTGTCGGATCACGGGTTCCGGCAAAACCCTTAAGGTTTGAACTCTGGGGTGCGCGCGAAGATCTCCCCCTACCGATCCACGTCCTAGCTTCGCTAAGATCTCAAGGTCTAACTCGACGAACTCGCAACACAAGGGACACCAGATTTATACTGGATCCGGCCACCGCTGTGGTGTAATACCCTACTCCAGTGTGGTGGTGGTGGATTGCCTCTCGGGCTGAGGATGAACAGTACAAGGGGAAGAACAGCCTCCTGAGGCGAGGTGTTCTTGTGCTTGGTGGGTGAGAGGATGAGATAGATCTAGTCCAAGATGAGATGCCTGGGGCTCAGTTCGAGTTGCCTCCTACTGTGGTGGCTAGTCCTATTTATAGAGGCCTTGGTCCTCTCCCCAAATATTGAGCGGGAAGGGAGCCAACAACGGCCAATTTGAAAGGGGACAGCTAGTACAGCTTATCCTGACAAAAGCAGTCTTTGCCTGCAAAAGGCTCTGGTGGTGACGCCGCCTTGGGCTCCACGGTGACCTCCGTCTTGCCGTCCTGCTGGTCTTGGTCTCGTTGCACCGATATGGAAACCTTTGCTTGACGCCTCGGTACTCCTCGCATGCGCTGGCTTCCTTAGCACCAAAGAGGAAACAAGGACACTGCACGCTGGCGCCCGCCTGGTCTCGGTCGTCATGGATCACGTCACGAAAGCCTCGCGAGGTTTGCCTTGCCTTGATCTCTCTGCCCCTCGCGAGCCAGCCTGGTGAGGCCGCTCCCGAGGAGGTCTTGTGTCGTCCGCCTGGCGAGGCTTGGCCTCTCGCGAGGGTCTTGAGTGCTTGTTGGTGAAGATGGGCCGTACGGGCCTGCTCGCAGAGCCACGCCGTGGGCCGCAGGCAGGCAAGTCTGGAGACCCCCGTTCCCAAAACACCGACAGTAGCCCCCGGGCCCAAGGCGCGCTCGGGCTTGGCTTCGAGGCGAATCCAAAGGTCAAGTGCGGAGCGCCGCGGGCCCAAATAGCCTGAGGCCTTGGTCGACGTGTGGCGGTTGATTGGACGTGGGCGTCTCCGCTTCCCCACGCTGCCTCGGCAGCTGCCCGACTTGACAAGTCCCTACGACATGCAAGGAAAAACCATGATTACCTGTGATCGTGGGGGCGCTGGTTGGCCTTCTCCTGCTATAAATGGGGAGGGGGGCGGAACCCCGTCGCCCATCTCTTCATATTCTTCTAGCTTCTTCTTCCTTGCCCCATTGCCTGCTGCGACACCAATGGTGCCACCGAGGAGGTTCTCTGCCATGGAGAAGGGGAAGGCCCCTCGCGAGGGGCCCGACTCCCCAGCGCCCAAGCGTGGACGTGGCCGTCCCCGCAAGCACACCCCGACCCTCGCCGCGGCCCCCTGTTCCCGTGGTGGCGTCGCTGCGCGTCGCAGGGGCCGCTCCAGTCGTGGCAGCCCTGTCAATGAAGGGAGACGTGCCATGGTTGCACGGCCTCCCCGGCCGCGCTTCCACTCGGCGGAAGTGTTGCCGGAGTTCGTCGTCTGGTCGGAGAACCCGGCCGGCAACTGGCTTCAGCTCCCGCGCTTCTTTGCCGACGAGCTGCCAGCCTCTGGTCCAGGTGGGCTCTGGCTGCAAGCGGACGGTTGCTGCAGCAGGGCTTCTTGGGTCGCAGTCGAGGTCTCCGTCGCGGGCAACATAGCTCTGACCCGCGGTTGGCAGACGTTCGCCCGCGCGCGCGGCCTGGGCAGGCGGTGCACCCTCCATTTCAAGTATGACGATGATGCGACCCTCTATGTGAGGGTGTTTGGGGAAGATGGTCGCCGCGCCGGGTGCTGCCCCGAGGTGAACGACGGTGAGGAGGTGCTCGGCCTAGGCGACGGTCGAGACGAGGATGAGGGCGAACCCGCCCTTGGTGTCGACCGCGTCTCGTCCAGCTACGGTGGCTCTTCCCCTGGCAACAGCTCCAGCAGTGGTGGCTACGACCAGCCGCCGCGCCCGCTTCGAATGTGGCAGCGGGTCGTCTCGTCGCCGCGGCCCCATGAAGCGCGAGGGGGGGTCTGGCTGAGCCCAGGACGTCGCCAAGAGCCCGCCCCCGTGAGCCACTATAGGGGCAGGCGCCACTTTTATCTTGTTCTTCCTTTCCTTCCTGTATCAGAAAAGAAAACCGGTATGGGCCCCAGAGGGGCGTGTATCGAACCATGATTCCTCAATCACTATGTTATGCTTATCGTTTCTATGCTGTGCCATTGTTTTGTGTAGACACAACTTAGCTTGACACGTTCGGGGTAGCCTCCTCTTCATGAGGCACTTGTCTCCTGGTGCCTGTCAGGCCTTCCTTGACTCAGTGGGTGCTTAGGGACTGCAAAAAAATCGTTAGGAACCTCGCTAGGAGGCTTATCGTTTACCTGAGCCTTGACCGAGCGTTTCATATCACGGTACCCGAGGGGCACGGATTAGGAGAGATGCGCCAGCTTGTGGGCTCGAATGAGGGTGCCTCACGAAAAAGCAGACGAAAGGCAGAGAAAAGGAAAAACGCTCGCGAGGGCACCTGCCTAGCCCCCTCGCGAGGTATGCGAGAGAGGGAGGGAACAGGTTAAACTGGAATCGGAAACAGCGGCAAAAGGCGACGGAACCAAATTAGCAAGGAACACCAGAAGTAAACTTCAATTAAAAGGGGGCGAGCCAACTACGGAAAGCAAATGAAAAGCCGCGTCCGGCACCTAGTCTAGTCTTCAAGTCTTCTCACCAGCGCGGAGCTAAGTGCTGCCACTAGGACGTGGGAGGGAGCCCCCGAGGCCCGAGGGCGGCACTCCTGAGACTCCGGGGCATGTACAACCCCACTCGTTATTACGTGAGAGTGTCATGGGCGGCGATCTTCACAGGCACTGGGCCTTCTTCACAGGCACTGGGCCTTTCTTCACAGGCACTGGGCCTTTCTTCACAGGCGTTGGGCCTTTCTTCATGGGTAGAACTTCCGGAGGTGCTGGATGTTCCAGGCGTTCTGGAAGGGTACCCCGTCCTGTGTCTCCAGGCGCGCGGCGCCAGGCCTGGAGACATGGACGACCTTGAACGGGCCCTCCCACATGGGTGAGAGCTTATGCAGCCCTTCCCTGGAGAGGACCCGCCTCAGGACGAGGTCACCCGCCTCGAGCGTCCTGGAGCGGATGTTGCGGCAGTGCTATCGCCGCAGCGCCTGCTGATACCTTGCCGCCTGCAGTGCGGCTTCGCGGCGGCATTCCTCCCCCAACACAAGGTCCATCCCCCACGTGGCGTCTTGTTGTGTTTCATCAAACGCCAGGACCCGTGCGGAGCGATGCTTGACCTCATGAGGGAGGACTACTTCAGCTCCGTAGACGAGGAAGAACGGGGTCTCGCCCTTTGGCTTGGTGGCGGTGGTGCGGATGGACCACAGCACGGACTGGAGCTCATCGTACCAGCCCCTGCCGCATGCCTCGAGCTTCTTCTTGAAAGTCCTGGTCTTGAGGCCCCTCAGGACCTCTGCGTTGGCGCGTTCGGCCTGACCATTGCTCCTGGGGTGCACCACCAAAGCGTAGCAGATCTGCGTTCCAAGGTTAGCACAGTATGTCTTGGAGAGATTACTAGTGAACAGCGAGCCGTTGTCAGTGATGATGCGGTTGGGGACCCCGAAGCGGCTGACGAGACCCTTGATGAACTTGACCGCGGAGCCAGCTGGGATGGTGCGGATGGCTTCCACTTCCGCCCACTTGGTGTGCTTGTCAATGGCGACGTAGAGGTAGCGGCAGCCCCCAGGCGCTCGAGGGAACGGGCCCAAGATATCCAGCACCCAGACCGCGAACGGCCATGTGAGTGGGATAGTCTGGAGGCCCTGAGCCGGCTGATGATCTTCTTGGAGTGGAACTGGCAGGCTTCACAAGACTTCACCAGCTTAGCCGCGTCATTGAGCGCCGTAGGCCAGTAGAATCCGCTGCGGAATGCCTTGCCGACGAGGGTCCGCGATGACGAGTGGTGCCCGCAGTCCCCATCGTGTATGTCAGATAGCAACTCCTTCCCCTGGTCTCTGGAGATGCAACGCAGTGAAACGTCATTTGGTTGCTTCCTGTACAACTCACCGTCCCGAATGCAGTATGACGTGGCTTGCCGGGCCACGCGCTCCGCGTCCTCCTCCTTCTCCGGCAGTGCCCCTTGCATCAGGTATTCCTTGAATTCCTTGGTCCAGCATCCCTCCTGGGGCTCGAGCGCCAAGAGTAGGCGCGCTCCCGAAGTCGGGCCACAGGCTGGGGCTCCTGTGGCAGGCGGATGCGGGAGTTCCTCCCGAGGCTGAGCTGTCCCTGAAAGCGGTGGTGACGCAGATGGCTTGAAGAGCTGCTCCTCGAAGACGCCAGGCTCCTGGGGCTGCCGCTTGGATGCCCTCCTGGCGATGTCGTCAGCTTCTTTGTTGGTGCCACGGGGCACGTGCTGCAACTCCAGGCCCAGGAACTGCTTCTCCATCTTGCACACCTCCACGAGGTATCCCTCCATGTGCTCGTCCTTCGGCTCGTACACCTTGTTGGAGAAGTTGACGAGGAGCTGCGAGTCGCCCCTAACGGTGAGGCGCTTCACTCCCAGAGCTGCCGCAGCTTTCAGGCCAGCTATGAGGCCTTCGTATTTTGCGATGTTGTTGGAGACCTTCTCGCCCCGCTGAAAGCAGAGCTGCACGACGTAGTAGAGCTTGTCCTGAGTGGGCGAGATGAGTACTGCTCCAGCCCCCGCGCCCTGGTGCGCGAAGGCGGGATCGAAATACATGACCCACCCGTCAGGCGCCTCACTTCCCAGCGAGCTGGACTGGTCCTCGCCTACTTCAAGAGTCGGGGCATCTGTCCATTCTACCACAAAATCAGCGAGTGCGGCTCCCTTGATGACCCTGGTAGTGCTGAACTCCAACTAGAATGCCTGCAACTCAATGTTCCACTCAGCGATTCTTCCGGCAGAATTGGGGCTCCCGAGCACTCTCTCCAATGGGTAGGCTGAGACGACCTTGATGGGGTGGCCCTGGAAGTAATTCCGCAACTTACGCGAGGCCACCAAGAGCGCGAGTAAGAGCTTCTGAGGCATGGGATATCCTGCCCTTGCGTCCCGCAACATCGTGCTGACGAAATACACCGGGTGCTCGATGAGGGCTAGCGCGTTGGTGAGGCTCATGTCCTGAGGAAGTTGGGGCGCCTCCTGAGGTAGTGGAACCCCCGACGCTTGATCGCTTGTCAGGGTCTTGGCTGCGTCGTCCTGCCAAGCTTCGCCCTCTGTTGACGCTGATGTGGCTCTTGCGGCACCTTCCTGATCTTGCGTCATCTCGGCTGGTGGCGTAGCTTGGCGCGACGCGCCTTTGGCTTGGCGCTCTTCCCAAACCGCCACCAGAGCCGCGCTGGTGGAGTACGGGGTGGCGGCAAGATAAAGCACTAGGGGATCAAGAGGTTGCGGTGCCACCATCACTGGAGGGCTGGTCAGGTATCTCTTGAGGTCTTGAAAAGCTCGGTCGGCCTCCGGGGTCCACTTGAACGGGCCCTTCTTCTTCATCAGCTTGAAGAAGGGTAGGGCGCGCTCTCCCAGCTTGCAGATGAAGCGCCCCAACGCAGTCACCCGACCAGCAAGTTTTTGCATTCCCTTGAGGGTCTGCGGTGGGCTCATGTCTTCAATGGCCTTGATCTGTTCTGGGTTCGCCTCGATCCCTCTGTGGGACATGAGGAAACCCAGCAGCTTGTCGGAAGGGACACCAAACACGCACTTCTTCGGGTTGAGTCGCAACTTCACCTGGCGTAGGCTCGCGAAAGTCTCTTCCAGGTCTTGGATCAAGGTTCTCGCCTCCCGAGACTTCACCACAATGTCATCAACGTAGGCCTCCGCGTTTCTCCCGAGCTGCCGCCCTAAGGCGATGTGCATCAACCGCTGAAAGGTTGCGCCCGCGTTACGCAGTTCGAAAGGCATGCAAGTGTAGCAGTACACTCCACACGGGGTCAGAAAGGTTGTCTTCTCTACATCTTCTACCGCCATCTTGATCTGGTGATACCCTGAGAACGCATCCAGGAAGCATAGCAGGTCGCACTCGGCGGTGGAGTCGACAATCTGGTCGATGCGTGGGAGCAGGAACGGATCATGGGGGCAGGCCTTGTTGAGGTTGGTGAAGTCGACGCACATTCGCTCCTTCCCGCCTTTCTTCGGCACAACGACAAGGTTTGCTAGCCATTCGGGGTACCGAACCTCGCGAATGGCACCCGCCGCCTCTAACTTGCGGGTTTCTTGGACGATGAAGGCCTGCTTCTCCGTGGACTGCCGTCTCGCCCGTTGCTTCACAGGGCGTACATTAGGGCACACCCTCAAGTGATGCTGAATCACCTCTCTCGGGACTCCCACCAGCTGCTTGGGTTCCCATGCAAATATCTCCTTGTTTACGCGCAAGAACTTCACCAACGCCTCCTCTTGGCTCGGGTCGAGGTCGGCGCCTATGGTGAAGGTGGCTCCTGAGGACCCGTCCTCATCGACTGGCACCTGCTTGGTTTCTGCCTTGTCTTGGGTGAACAGTTGTTTCTTCTTGGTTGGCGCGGCTCCCTCAGCCTCGGTGGTGCCCGCGCCGGCGGGCTATGCCACCGCGGTGGTCCTGAAGGCAAGCTTGAGCGCCGTCAGGGCCTCCTTGGCGTCCCCCTTGATGGTGAGGACGCCTTTGCTCCCAGGCATCTTCATGAGGTTGTAGGCCGGATGGGTTGCTGCCATGAACTGGGCCAGAGCTGGGTACCCAAGGATGGCATTGTAAGGGAGGCCGATGCGGGCGATGTCAAAGTCGAACAGCTTGGTGCGGTAGTTGTCGCGCGTGCCAAAGGTGACAGGGAGGCGGATCTGTCCCAGGGAGTGGGTGGTGCCGCCGCCGACTCCTGAGAAAGACTTGCTGAGGCGGAGCCGCTCGAGCGGTACATGCAGTAGGCTGAAGGCCTCCACGGAGAGCACGCTGAGGCCGGCACCGCCGTCAATGAGGGCCTTGGGGACGGCCACGTTGCAGATGGTAGGCATGCAAAGCATCGGGAGCATACCCGAGCCGGCGGTGGTGACAGGGTGGTCCCCCGAGTCGAAGGTGAGGTCGGCCTCGGGCGCGGCCCAGCCCGGCGGAGCACCCGAGCACTTGGAAACGGCGCTGATCTGGCGAAGAAATGGCTTGACGTGGCGATCCGAAGGCGGTGCTTGTGAGCCGCCTAGCAGGGCCGCGACCGCGTGATGCGCCGGTGCCGCGTAGCGCGCAGTGAAGAGGTCGCGCAGCTCCTCGCAAGATGCCACCATGGATCCGGGGAGGTTGAGCAGCTAGGCGCGTGGCGTGCCAGTGAGGGCCATGCGAAGCCATTTGGCCATGACCTTGTCGTCACCCCCGGCCTCGAGGACGGCCTCCTCGTATGCCCGCGGGAAAGCTGATGGGTCCGCCGCGCCATCATAGCACGGCGGCATCTCCGGCTTGAACTTGGGCAGCCACTGCACCTGCCGCAAGGCGGGGGCCAGGGCTCGGAGCCCCCTGGCCCCGTCGTCGGCGTCGGCCGCCGGAGCCGGGAGCGGGATGCCTGCCATGAGGGTGGAGCGCGGATCGACGGAAGGAAGGCTACGGCGCACCCCTACCTGGCGCGCCAAATGTTGGATCACGGGTTCCGGCAAAACCCTTAAGGTTTGAACTCGGGGGTGCGCGCGAAGATCTCCCCCTAACGATCCACGTCCAAGCTTCGCTAA
Organism: Triticum aestivum; assembly: GCF_018294505.1. NCBI lineage: Eukaryota > Viridiplantae > Streptophyta > Magnoliopsida > Poales > Poaceae > Triticum > Triticum aestivum. The sequence goes on from NC_057802.1 coordinate 373,091,650, forward strand.
GATCTCAAGGTCTAACTCGATGAACTCGCAACACAAGGGACACCAGATTTATACTGGTTCGGGCCACCGTTGTGGTGTAATACCCTACTCCAGTGTGGTGGTGGTGGATTGCCTCTTGGGCTAAGGATGAACAGTACAAGGGGAAGAACAGCCTCCTGAGGCGAGGTGTTCTTGTGCTTGGTGGGTGAGAGGATGAGATAGATCTAGTCCAAGATGAGATGCCTGAGGCTCAGTTCGAGTTGCCTCCTACTGTGGTGGCTAGTCCTATTTATAGAGTCCCTGGTCCTCTCCCCAAATATTGAGCATGAAGGGAGCCAACAACGGCCAATTTGAAAGGGGATAGCTAGTACAGCTAATCCTGACAAAAGCAGTCTTCGCCTACAAAAGGCTCTGGTGGTGACGCCGCCTTGGGCTCCACGGTGACCTCCGTCTTGCCGTCCTGCTGGTCTTGGTCTCGTTGCACCGATATGGAAACCTTTGCTTGACACCTTGGTACTCCTCGCCTGCGCTTGCTTCCTTAGCACCAAAGAGGAAACAAGGACACTGCGCACGCTGGCGCCCGCCTGGCGCCCGCCTGGTCTCGGTCGTCATGGCTCACGTCATGAAAGCCTCGCGAGGTTTGCCTTGCCTTGATCTCTCCGCCCCTCGCGGGCCAGCCTGGTGAGGCCGCTCCCGAGGAGGTCTTGTGTCGTCCTCCTCGCGAGGCTTGGCCCCTCGCGAGGGTCTTGAGTGCTTGTTGGTGAAGATGGGCCGTACGGGCCCGCTCGCAGAGCCATGCCGTGGGCCGCAGGCAGGCAAGTCTGGGGACCCCCGTTCCCAGAACGCCGACAGTAGTTAACACATGCCCTTTATTTCAGTTTCACACATTTATCCAGTGTGATGTTTAAGCATTACCTACGTTCTATTCATTTTTAACAATACCAGTTTGAATTGCAATATTTGATGGGTGTTAAGCCTACTGTCGGTAACATTGCCTTCCATTTTATATCTGCTTTAACAGCATGCTGAAACCAACACATTCAAGCTATCATTTGGAGATGATGTTGTTTACCTTTGCTATATTTGTTTGATGTTAAGATTGCTGTACTTATCATGCCTTTCCACTACTTATGCAGGACAACAACGAGAGTGGCCGCCATTTTCCGCCGAGGTTAGCTTCATCCCTCGGCTTGTACTCCCCCCGTCGTTCCATAATGTAGTGCATATAGATCCAGGCCTGGACACTAGTTAGCTTCTAATATTGACTTGTTGCTTGTAGGTACATATGCCCTTGGCAAGGATCCACGCATCGACCCTTTTTGCGTATGGGGCAATGAGATATTGATGAACAAGCATCAAGTGAGGAAACTGATAAGGATTATTAGCAAAAAGATACGAATGGTGGTAAGCAAATTATTTGTTTATGCTCTATCCAACACAACAGTGAGTTGTAGGATGGTAACTACAAACTCTGTAGCCTTCTCTTTTTACTGCCCATAATGAGTTGTTAGACAACAATGTCTGAATCTTTTTCATTCCCAGTGGTTCCCGAAGCATTTCACTCAAGATTACCTCGCAAAGTACATGATTGGTGGACACACAATGAAGGTTAAAGTATTTCATCCAGACTACAATGAGCATCGAGAAGTCCTAATGAAGACAGTGAAGGATGGACGGGCAACCATCACAAGGGGTTGGCCTAGAGTCGTGCGCGCCTTACGCATGGAGGAGGGCACAATATGGGCATTCCACTTCACCTTCTCCAGCAACCAGAATGTCTTTCGCCTCTCTCTTTACAGTCTTTAGTACAACTGTGGTTCATCATTCTTTACTTGGTGCTTCTGTAGTTCTTTAGTATATGTACCTGTGCATTGAATTATGGATTCGTGGTTGAACCTATATTTGTAATAAACATGGTTGGATATGAAATAAGTGATTGCCTACTTTCAAATTCATAATATGTGATTTTTAAATTAGGGGTTAATTGGATTAATTATGGATTAAATAAGGATTACACTGCACACGGTTTGCGAAAGCGAAACCTCTGTGATATACGTGGAGATCAGAAACGTTTCTAGGATCCACTACGTGTGCGATCAATCTCCACTGCACACACGACTTTCTCTTGAAAACTGTTTGCGTTAGGCCACCTTGCGCAAACGTTTACCACATAAAAAGTGTGTGAGATGGACAGCCTTTGCCACACAGTTTCTTTCTACGCACATGTGTGATGCATTCAATAACGCAAACGATAAAATTATTAATATCGTGTGCAATGGCAAGGCTATCACAAACGATTTAACGGGAAAAATTGTGTGTGATGTACCTGTGAACGGAAACATTTTCCTTGGAGCGACTGTGTGGGACGTGCATACGAACAGAAACCTTTAGCGGGGACAGACTCTGTGGGATGTACTTGCGACCGGAAACAATTTCACCGTATAATTGTATTTTTTTAGCTCTACTATACGTATTTCCGTATTTGAGCGCTCGCCGGTCGCACACGACCTCATTTTGCCGAACGTGTGTGCCAGGGGGGCATATCCCCGACGGTTTCTGGGTCGTGTGGGAAGGACCCCCCTATCGCCCACACTCACTTGGCGACGGTTCCATATGCCGTCGCAGAAAGGGGTAAAAAACCGTTTGTTTAGGACCGACACGCACCAGTGATGCTACGAAAGAAAATAATATGTGATGAACATGTTAGGCAACATTCCACATCAAAAATTCTGTTTTTATCATTTACCTACTGGAGGACGATGTAACGCCCACGATGCGGCTATATCTCCCACGTGTCGAGGCACGACTTAGAGGCATAACCGCATTGTGGTTTTGTCGCAAGAAGGGTCGTCTCCACACAATCCCATGTAATGAACAAGAATGGGATAAAGAGTTGGCTTACAATCGCCACTTCACACAATACATAAATATAATTCATACATCATCCAAAATACACACATAGACCGACTACGGTCAAGATCCAAATGAAAATAAGATAACCCCAAATGCTAGATCCCCGATCGTCCCAACTAGGCACCACTACTGATCATCAGGAAAAGACACATAGTAACGACCACATTCCTCGTCGAACTCCCACTTAAGGTCGATCCCATCATCTGCACTGGCATCGTCGGCACCTGCAACTGTTTTGGTAGAATCTGTGAGTCACGAGGACTCAGCAATCTCACACCCGCGAGATCAAGACTATTTAAGCTTATAGGAAAGGATGGTGTAATGAGGTGGAGCTGCAGCAGGCACTAAGCATATATGGTGGCTAACATACGCAAAAGAGGGCGAGAAGAGAAGCAACGGAACGGTCGTCAACTAGTAATGACCAAGAAGTGATCCTGACCTCCTACTTACGTCAAACATAACTCAAGCCATGTTCACCTCCCAGACTCCGCCGAGAAGAGACCATCATGGCTACACACGCGGTTGATGTATTTTAATTAAGTCAAGTGACAAATTCTCTACAACCGGGCATTAACAAATTCCCATCTGCCTCATAACCGCGGGCACGGCTTTCGAAAGATAATACCCTGCAGGGGTGTCCCAACTTAGCCCATCATAAGCTCTCACGGTCAACAAAGGATAAACCTTCTCCCGGAAAGATCCGATCAGTCTCGGAATCCCGGTTTACAAGACATTTCGACAATGGTAAAACAAGACCAGCAAAGCCGCCCGAATGTGCCGACAAATCCCGATAGGAGCTGCACATATCTTGTTCTCGGGGCACACCGGATAAGCGAAGCGTACAGGTACCAACATAACCCAAGTTGCCAAGGGACGGTCCCGCAGGGTGCTCTAGTTTGGACCAGCACTCAGAGGAACACTGGCCCGGGGGTTAAAATAAAGATGACCCTCGGGCTCGCGAAAACCCGGGGGAAAAGGCTTAGGTGGCAAATGGTAAAACCAAGGTTGGGCCTTGCTGGAGGAGTTTTATTAAAGGCGAACTGTCAAGGGGGTCCCATAAATCACCCAACCGCGTAAGGAACGCAAACTCAAGGAACATAAAACTGGTATGACGGAAAACTAGGGCGGCAAGAGTGGAACAAAACACCAGGCATAAGGCCGAGCCTTCCACCCTTTACCAAATATAAAGATGCATTAATTAAATAAGAGATATTGTGATATCCCAACATATCCATGTTCCAACATGGAACCAACTTCAACTTCACCTGCAACTAGCAACGCTATAAGAAGGGCTGAGCAAAAGCGGTAACTTAGCCAAACAACGGTTTGCTAGGAAAGGATGGTTAGAGGCTGACATGGCAATATGGGAGGCATGATATAGCAAGTGGTAGGTATCGCAGCATGGCAATAGAGCGAGCAACTAGCAAAGCAAAGATAGAAGTGATTTCGAGGGGTGGTCATCTTGCGTGCAAGGTTCTTAGAGTTGTCGAAAGCTTGATCCTCGTAAGCGTACTCAACAGGTTCCTCGTTCACGAACTCGTCTCCCGGCTCTACCCAAAACAAGAACACAAGCAACGAAACCACAATCAATCACGGGAAAAGCACAAGCAACATGATGCAATACATGAAAGATATGCAAGATATGATATGCGATGCATATGCGTGCTCCGGAAGGGAAATGATCAACAAGGCAGTAACTTGGCAAACCAAGCATTCCACTGGAAAGATGAGATGATTTCGGTCGAAATCGATATAAAGATCACCGGCAACGGATGCACGGTTTGCAAATGGCAAGCAAAACAAGAATGACCCGAATCTGCGATTAACAGCATGATAGCACATAGAATGCAACAAGTAACAATGCTACAGCACCCCAACATAGCAACAAAGCATATGACAGTAAACTACAGGAGATGTTTGAAAAAAGATGAACACTGAGCTACGGCTAGATCACAACATAACAGGTTCAAACAAGCATGGCAAAAGTGCAAAAGATATCAGGTTCACAGACTTGGTGAAATTACTGGACATGCCTGAAACAGCATCAGGTAGCAATGTTCAGAGCACAAAATCGACATGCTACAGGAAATTAACATGGCAAAACAAGGCATGGCAGTATTCTACTAAATGCATATGACAAAAGTCCCTTACTGACCATAAGCCAAAAAGGACCAGAAGATATGATGGCAACTATGTAAACATAGCAAGTTTCGTTAACAGGTTTCAGACTTGGCAGAAAACAGAGCATGGCAGAAACAATAATATGAAGGCATCTTGGTGAACTTGATGCACTCATCACAAAGCAATGCATGACAAAACAAGCATACCTACAGCAAGATGGCATGTTTAAGAAGTTATCCATGGCAGGAACAAGTACATAGCGTGAATGAAACAACTACAACAAGCTTGGCAAAATTGAATAACACGTAAACAATCTGCCAGAAATATTTTATAGCAAAAGTAGAGCAAGATTGAGTCATGCTATGTCACTCCATAATTGCAAACAAAGGCAGGAATGGATCAACTACAACAATATCTACAAAATATCCTTACTGAACATCTCCAAAATATGCATGGATCTCTCTGTAGCCTCAAGTTTACATGGCAACAAAATAACAGCAGACAAAGACTTAGAGAAAAATAGTAAGTCCCTGAAATCAGAAACATTACGGGGCCTAGTTTGCATGCTTGTGCTAGTCACCACAGAGATTACAAAAATACATGGCATACACCACTGGAAAAACGGCATGGTATACAACAAAACACATGTAGAGCTCATGCCCATAAGATGCAGAGATTAAATGATACAAAAATAACAAATCTCCAAGTTCTGCTAAGTAACAGCAGACAACAGCAACTAGCACTCTCGCACCAGAGATTTGGGCATCAAGATGAACTCTAATGAACATGGTGCAATGGAACAAAATGTAGAACATCACGAGGCGAACATTTCGATATATTACACGCGAGAAACGGAGCTATAAGCAGAGAGTTATGATGCGATGAACATGGCAATATACTGCAAAAATATAATGACTTGGAGATATTTCGGGGGGGGGGGGAGAAAGAAAGTCAACCGAGAGCTTCGTCCAGATCGGATCGAGGGAGTTCGCCGGAGACGATGGAGGCGGCGGCGCGGCGCCCGGAGGTGAGGAGGAGAGGAGCTCGCCGGGGCTCGGGCTCCGGCGTGGGGCTCGGGGAGGCGCGAGGCGGCGGCTAGGCGTCGCGGGGAGCGGGCGCGGCGGTGGACGGCGGCGGCGGGGCACCGGCGACGTGGGGCGGCGAGGCGGCGGCGGCGGGGCACCGGCGACGTGAGGCGGCGAGGCGGCGGCGGGGCACCGCGGGAGGGGCGGCGGCGCGCGAGGAGGCGGGCGCGCGCGGGATCTGGGCCCGCGGGGGCCGGCGGCGGGCCTGGCGGGCCGCGGCGTACGGGCGGTGGCCGGGGCCACGTGGCAGCGTTGGATTGGCCGCGGGGGGGCGGCGGCTTTGTCCGGCCGGAGCGGACGCGTCCGGCGGCGACGGGAGGAGTTTTAGGGTTTTGGACGGCGAACGTTTTTCGGGAGGGTTGCATATATATAGGTAGAGGGGGCTAGGAGAGTCCAAATGAGGTGCGGTTTTCGCCCACACGATCGTGATCGAACGACCTAGAGCATGGAAGTGACTTAGAGGAGTTTTGGGCTGGTTTTGAGGGGGGTTTTGCTGCAACACACAAATGGACTTTGCGGTTGCCCGGTTAACCGTTGGAGTACCAAACGACCTCCAAATGGAACGAAACTTGACCGGTGGCCTACCGGTGGTATACCAAGGCAACTTGACAAGCCTCGGTCCACTCCGAGAATGTTTAATACCCACTCACGAAAAGAAACAAGAGGGGTGCGCCGGAGGAGGTGGGAGCGCCGGATTGCAGAACGGACAACGGAGAAAATGCTCGGATGCAATAGACGAACACGTATGCAAATGCAATGCACATGATGACATGATATGAGATGCATGACAAGAACAGAATACAAAACGAAAGACAAAACCCGACCACGAAGGGAAATATCATAACACATAGCCGAAAATGGCAAGAGTTGGAGTTACAAATATGGCAAGTTACATCCGGGGTGTTACAGACGAGCAGGAATTTAGCTTGGGGATGCTGATACTCTCCAACTTATCTATAAATTTTGATTGTTCCATGTTGTTATATTATCACTCTTAGATGTTTTAAAATCATTTTATAGCAACTTTATATAATTTTTTGGGACTAATCTATTGACATAGTGCCCAGTGCTAGTTGCTGTTTTTTGCTTGTTTTTTACATCGCAGAATATCAGTACCAAACGGAGTCCAAACGCAGCGAAACTTTTTGGAGAATTTTTATGCACCAAAAGTAACAACATGGGCCAAGAAGTACCAGAGCGAAGTCTATGAAACATAATTCCAGCCGCCGCAAGTTCTAGAACCACGAGATCCAATCTAGACACCATCACGGAGGGGTTCATCATCCTCATTGGTGCCTCTCCGATGATGTGTGAGTAGTTCATTGTAGACCTACGGGTCCGTAGGTAGCTAGATGGCTTCCTCTCTCTCTCTCTCTTTTGATTCTCAATACAATCTCTTGGAGATCTATTTGATGTAACTCCTTTTGTGGTGTGTTTGTTGGGATCCGATGAACATTGAGTTTATGATCTGATCTATTTATCCATGAAAGTTATTTGAGTTTTGATCTCTTATATGCATGATTATTTATAGCCTTGTATTTCTTCTTCAAATCTTTTGTTTAGTTAGGCCAACTAGATCGATTTTTCTTGCCATGGGAAGAGGTGCTTTGTGTGATGGGTTCGATCGTGCGGTGTTATTTACCAGTGACAGAAGGGGCGGCAAGATACGTATTGATCGTTGCTATTAAGGATAACAAGATGGGGTCTATTCCTACATGAATAGATCTTGTCTACATCATGTTATTGTTCTTATTGCATTACTCTGTTTCTCCATGAACTTAATACACTAGATGCATGCTGGATAGCGGTCGATGTGTGGAGTAATAGTAGTAGATGCAGGCAGGAGTCAGTCTACTAATCTTGGACATGATGCCTATATATTGATCATTGCCTGGATATCTTCATAATTATTTGAGGTTATATCAATTGCCCAACAGTAATTAGTTTACCCACCGTGTGCTATTTCTTGAGAGAAGCCACTAGTGAAATCTACGGCCCCCGGGTCTATTCTTTATCATGTTTGTGTTTCGATCTATTATTTGCTTTGAGATATATTTTTATTTGCTTTTATTTTCAGATCTATTATTCCAAAAACCTAAAAAAAACTTTACTGCACTTTTTATTTGCATCTCTTATTTCATGTTTATTCGAGATCTATTTATCCGATCTATCACAATTTTATCCTGTCAACTTGCCAATTTCCTACGCCGTTACCCGTAAGAGGGATTGAAAACCCCTTATAAGCGTCGGGTTGCAAGTATTTGTTCTTTGTGTGCAGGTACCATTTACATAGTGTTGCTTGGTTCTCCTACTGGATTGATACCTTGGTTTCATAACTGAGGGAAATACCTACCGTAGCTATGCTGCATCATCCCTTCCTCTTTGGGGAAATACCGATGTAGTTCAGGCTGCATCATACATACACCACAAATAAAGAGACAATCATCCTACAGAGCACAACAATCTTGCCCATCATCTTCACAAGCTCTTTCATCATCTCATTGCCGCCAAGGCTGTTCAGCAGCTGTTACTTGGTCACGATCAGATGAACTGCATCTTTAACCTTCTGCTCTGCATCTTCCTCATCTGTTGTTCCTTCAATTACTTGTCCAACACCCCAATCTGCTGGTATTGGGATTCCTCGTCTAACCAAATAATCAGCATAGTTCCATTCCCTATCAGCAACTTCCCAGAAATACAAATCAAACGAATCTTCCCTTTTCTGTATGAATCAAAGTGGAAGATCATCAACCAAACTATTAAAATCAGCAACTAAAAGCAGGCGAACAATTTAAACATATTATTACCGCATGATTCGGGCATTTGTAGAAGACTCGGCCAGGGTTGACGATTGTAGTTGAGACACGACGGATGACTCTGCATGATTTGCAGTAGTGGCACCGCACCAACGGCAGCGGGTTGCGATGAGCAACCAGCTGCGGTGAGCGTGCCGGCGGGGGTGTGATGACTTGGCGCATATATGGTTGTTGCCTGCTGAAGAGCAGGTGGACGAGCCGCCAGCGGACAAGGTTGCTGCGGCCCGAGCTTCTGATGCTAGGCAAATTAACTAGAGAAGAGGAGAAGCGAACGTTGTATATGTCTGTTTCATTACTTGCAGAGTAGCACAGGACTAAACATAGTCATAGTCTAGGTTCGGATTCGAGCCAGCTACTGAAGCACGTCTTTTTTATTTCTAAAACTCAACAACGTCTCTTTACTGGTACATTAGCTTGTTCTGTACGCCTTCTCAAGTCTTTCATTTTCGGGAATGTTATCTGGCAAATGTTCCCTTGGAGGATGATAACCCACAAGTATAGGGGAACGCAACAGTTTTTGAGGGTAGAGTATTCAACCCAAATTTATTGATTCGACACAAGGGGAGCCAAAGAATATTCTCAAGTATTAGTAGCTGAGTTGTCAATTCAACCACACCTGTAAGACTTAATATCTGCAGAATATTCAGTAGCAAAGTAGTATGGAAGTGACGGTAACGGTGGCAAAAGTAACAGTAGTAGTTTTTGTACCAATCGTAACAGTGGCAATGGAAAAGTAACTAAGCAAAGATCAATATGTGAAAAGCTCGTAGGCAATGGATCAGTGATGGATAATTATGCCGGATGCGATTCCAGATGCACCAATTATAACATAGGGTGACACAAAACTAGCTCCAGTTCATCAATGTAATGTAGGCATGTATTCCGAATATAGTCATATGTGCTTATGGAAAAGAACTTGCATGACATCTTTTGTCCTACCCTCCCGGGGGAGCGGGGTCCTATTGGAAAGTAAGGGATATTAAGGCCTCCTTTTAATAGAGTACCGGACCAAAGCATTAACACTTAGTGAATACATGAACTCCTTAAACTACAATCATCACCGGGAGTGGTCCCGATTATTGTCACTTCGGGGTTGCCGGATTATAACACATAGTAGGTGACTATTGACTTGCAAGATAGGATCAAGAACTCACATATATTCATGAAAACATAATAGGTTCAGATCTGAAATCATGGCACTCGGGCCCTAGTGACAAGCATTAAGCATAGCAAAGTCATAGCAACATCAATCTCAGAACATAATGGATACTAGGGATCAAACCCTAACAAAACTAACTCGATTACATGGTAAATCTTATCCAACCCATCACCGTCCAGCAAGCCTATGATGGAATTACTCACGCACGGCGGTGAGCATCATGAAATTGGTGATGGAGGAAGGTTGATGATGACGACGGCGACGGATTCCCCTCTCCGGAGCCCCGAACGGACTCCAGATCAGCCCTCCCAAGAGAGATTAGGGCTTGGTGGCGGCTCCGTATCATAAAACACAATGAATCCTTCTCTCTGATTTTTTTTCTCCCCGAACGTGAATATATAGAGTTCGAGTTGATGTCGGTGGAGCCTCAGGGAGCCCACGAGCCAGGGGCGCGCCCTCCACCTCGTGGACAGGGTGTGGGCCCCCTGGTGTTGATTCTTTCGCCAGTATTTTTTATTAATTCCAAAAATACTCTCCGTGAAGTTTCAGGTCATTCCGAGAACTTTTATTTCTGCAAAAAATAACACCATGGCAATTCTGCTAAAAACAGCCTCAGTCCGGGTTAGTTCCATTCAAATCATGCAAGTTAGAGTCCAAAACAAGGGCAAAAGTGTTTGGAAAAGTAGATACGTTGGAGACGTATCAACTGCCCCAAGCTTAAACCTTTGCTTGTCCTCAAGCAATTCAGTTGACAAACTGAAAGTGATAAAGAAAAACTTTTACAAACTCTGTTTGCTCTTGTTGTTGTAAATATGTAAAGCCAACATTCAGGTTTTCAGCAAAGATTATGAACTAACCATATTCACAATAACACTTAGGTCTCATATTTACTCATATCAATGGCCTAATCAACTAGCGAGCAATAATAATAAATCTCGGATGACAACACTTTCTCAAAACAATCATAATATGATATAACAAGATGGTATCTCGCTAGCCCTTTCTGAGACCGCAAAACATAAATGCAGAGCACCCCTGAAGATCAAGGACTGACTAGACATTGTAATTCATGGTAAAAGAGATCCAGTCACAGTCATACTCAATGTAAACTAATAGTAATGCATGCAAATGATAGCGGTGCTCTCCAGCTGGTGCTTTTTAAATAAGAGGGTGATGACTCAACATAAAAGTAAATAGATAGGCCCTTCGCAGAGGGAAGCAGGGATTTGTAGAGGTGCCAGAGCTCGAGTTTTGAAACAGAGATAAATAATATTTTGAGTGGTATACTTTCATTGTCAACATAACAACCAAGAGATCTCGATATCTTCCATGCTACACACATTATAGGCGGTTCCCAAGCAGAATGGTAAAGTTTATACTCCCCCACCACCAACAAACATCAATCCATGGCTTGTCTGAAACAACGGGTGCCTCCAACTAACAACAGTCATGGGGGAGTTTTGTTTGCAATTATTTTGATTTAAGAATGGGACTGGGCATCCCGGTTACCAGCCATTTTCTCGTGAATGAGGAGCGGAGTCCACTCCTCGTGAGAATAACCCACCTAGCATGGAAGATATAGACAGCCCTAGTTGATACATGAGCTATTCGAGCATACAAAATAGAATTTCATTTGAAGGTTTCAAGTTTGGCACATACAAATTTACTTGGAACGGCAGGTAATTACCGCATATAGGAAGGTATGGTGGACTCATATGGAATAACTTTGGGGTTTATGGAAGTGGATGCACAAGCAGTATTCCCGCTTAGTACAAGTGAAGGCTAGAAAGAGACTAGGAAGCGACCAACTAGAGAGCGACAATAGTCATGAACATGCATTAAGATTAATCAACACTGAGTGCAAGCATGAGTAGGATATAATTCACCATGAACATATATATCTTGGAGGCTTTGTTGATTTTGTTTCAACTACATGCGTGAACATGTGCCTAGTCAAGCCACTCAAATCATTCAAAGGAGGATACCACCCTATCATACCACATCATAACCATTTTAATAGCATGTTGGCACGCAAGGTAAACCATTATAAACTCGTAACTAATTAAGAATGGCATGAGCAACTATAATCTCTAATTGTCATTGCAAACATGTTTCATTCATAATAGGCTTAATCAGGAACGATGAACTAATCATATTTACAAAAACAAGATAGGTCGAGTTCATACCAGCTTCTCTCATCTCAATCAGTCCATCATATATCGTCATTATTGCCTTTCACTCGCACGACCGAACGGTGTGGATAATAATAATAATAATAGTGCACGTGCATTGGACTAAGCTTGAATCTGCAAGCATTTAATACAAGGGAGAAGACAAGGTAATATGGGCTCTTGGTTAAATCAACAATAATGCATATGAGAGCCACTCAACATTTTCATCATGGTCTTCTCCTCATGACCCCCAAAGAAAAGAAAAGAAATAAAACTATTTACACGGGAAAGCTCCCAACAAGAAAAAGAAGAACGAGAAATGTTTTTGGGTTTTGTTTTTAATTACTACTACTACATGCGTGGAAAGTAAACTAGCTAAAAGCTACAACTAATTTTTTTGGTTTTTCTTAAGGTTTTTCAAACACACAAGAAAATAAACTAGCATGGATAGTACAATGAAAAAGTATGAGCACCGACAACTAGCATGAGTGTGTGAACATGAATGTAATGTCGGTGAGAAATCCGTACTCCCCCAAGCTTAGGCTTTTGGCCTAAGTTGGTCTATGGCCACGAATCAAAGCTACTCTCTCCGGTGTAAGGAGGAGTGTCCTCTGGGTGCCACTAGTTGGCGATCTCCTGGATCCCACTGATAAACAGACTGCCGATAAGGCTCAAGTGGTGGCTCAGGCTCAGGCTCTGGAACTTGTGTCAGGCTCTAGTACGCATAAATGGCCTCCAGCAAGATGAGGTACGTGCCTGAAAGTATGTTAAACAGAGAGGGTGCAGGCAAGGTAATAGTCTCACAGTGAGTCTTATCAAATATCAAATTGTACTTAAGCATCTTCTTCTTATTTTTAACAATAAAATCATGTGCTACCATACTCTTATAATCTAGAAAAACAGGGGGCAACAACTTTTCCTCTTTCTCATAATGCCTAATTGGTATCTTAAAGTGTTCAGCAAGGCGTGAAGCAAAGATGCCTCCGAAGATGGGGCCCTTTGTACGGTTTAGACTTAATCATTTAGCAATAATAGCGCCTAAACTGAAAGTTGTATCACGAAGTAAAGCATGGCGCAAAATGACAAGATCAGGAGCACTAAGATTTCCACTGTTCCCGCGACTAATTAAGCATCTACTAGCAAATATTGCAAAGTAACGTAGAACAGGAAAATGTATACTAGTAATTCTTGCATCTGAAACTTTCCTCGTTTCCCCTACAGCAATTTTATCAATAAATTCATCCACATCACTACGGTGTGGTTCCTCGATGCTGCCCACAAAGGGTATCTTGCAGACCCGACAAAAATCATGAAGTGACATCTCCTTAACCTCACCATATAAATAAAAATCCACTAAAGGTGGTGATTTCTTGGCATGAAAATAAAAAAACACGAAAATATTAGTGAGTAGGAGATACTGTTCGCGCTGGTCGTGGAGGAAGTCGGTGATGCCTGCATTCTCAGCCAAGTGCTAAAAATCATCATAAATTCCAGCGGCTCTCAAGAACGCATCACAAGGCCATTCGCACGGCCGAACCTCTGTAGTGCGAGGAAGATTGTATTTGGGCTTTTTATTTTCCTCATCCTGCTTATCCTTCGAGCTTCGGCTCGAAGAGCCTCTCAACAATCTCTTCAACATTTTCTTCCTCTGAAAATTTCTGATTTTTTAGTGACTCAAAATAAAAGTGAACCAAACTCAACAAGATTGATAGCAACTACTCCCACAAGTGCTTAGAGGCTATATCATGCATTAAAACTACTTTTGACCATATAAATTTGACATGCAAGCTCAAGAACAAGGCCACCTAAGCAGCAAAAAATTGCAATAAATAAAGCACTAGAACAAAAACTAATTGGACCATTGGAGGAGTCACATACCGAAGAACAATCTCCCCAATCAGTTTTGTGAATGGAGCTTTGAGCAAGGAGATCGAAAATGGCAGCAAGATGAGCTAGAACACGGGTTTGAGCTATGGGAGGATTTTTCTGGAGGAAGAAGAAGTGAGTGGGTGCTGGAATAAGTGGAGGGGTCCACGTGGGGGCCACGAGGCAGGGGGCGCGCCCTGGACCCTTGTGGCCAGGTGGTGGCTCCCCCTGGTGTGTTCTCAGTGCCAGATATTCTTAAATATTCTACAAAAAATCATATTTCATTTTCAGGACATTTGGAGAACTTTTATTTTCGATGTATTTTTTATTGCAAGGATAATTCAGAAAACAGACAGAAAATACTATTTTTGCTTTATTTAATCTAAATAACAGAAAGTAAAAGGGGGGTACAGAAAGTTGTGCTTTCTAACTTCATCCATCTCATGCTCATCAAAAGGAATCCACTAACAAGGTTGATCAAGTCTTGTTAACAAACTCTTTCCGAATAACATGAAACCGGAGAATTTTCGAATAACACAAGGTTACCTCAACGGGGATATGCATGTCCCCAGCAATAAGAATATCATATTTCTCCTTGACAGTAGGAAGAGGAAATTCAAAACCTCCAATAGTAATCCTTGAAATTTTTCCAATAGAATTGATACTATGGACTTGAGGTTGTTTCCTCGGAAAGTGTACCGTATGCTCATTACCATTAACATGAAAAGTGACATTGCCTTTGTTGCAATCAATAACAGCCCCTGCAGTATTCAAAAAGGGTCTACCAAGGATAATCGACATACTATCGTCCTCGGGAATATCAAGAATAACAAAGTCCATTAAAATAGTAACGTTTGCAGTCACAATAGGCACATCCTCACAAATACCGATAGGTATAGCAGTTGATTTATCGGCCATTTGCAAAGATATTTCAGTAGGTGTCAACTTATTCAAATCAAGTCTACGATATAAAGAGAGAGTCATAACACTAACACCGGCTCCAAGATCACATAAAGCAGTTTTAACATAGTTTCTTTTAATGGAGCATGGTATAGTTGGTACTCCTGGATCTCCTAGTTTCTTAGGTATTCCACCTTTACAAGTATAATTGGCAAGCATGGTGGAAATTTCAGCTTCCGATATCTTTCTTTTATTTGTAACAATATCTTTCATATACTTAGCATAAGGATTCATTTTAAGCATATCAGTCAAACGCATACGCAAAAAGATAGGTCTAATAATTTCAGCAAAGCGCTCAAAATCCTCATCATCCTTTTTCTTGGATGGTTTAGGAGGAAAAGGCATGGGTTTCTGAACCCATCACTCTCTTTCTTTACCGTGCTTCCTAGCAATGAAGTCTCTCTTATCATAACGTTGATTCTTTGATTGTGGGTTATCAAGATCAACAACAGGTTCAATCTCTACATCATTGGTATTGCTAGGTTGAGCATCAATATGAACATCATCATTAACATTATCACTAGGTTCATGTTCATTACCAGATTGTGTTTCAGCATCAGAAATAGAAATATCGTTGGGATTCTCATGTGTGTCAACAACAGGTTCACTAGAAGCATGCAAAGTCCTATCATTTTTCTTTTTCTTCTTCTTAGAAGGACAAGGTGCATCAACATTAGTTCTGTGAGAATCTTGCTCAACTCTCTTAGGGTGACCCTCAGGATACAAAGGTTCCTGAGTCATTCTACCCCTCTAGTCACAACTCTAACAGCATTATCATTTTTTCTTATTCTTTAATTCATTGAGAAAATCATCTTGTGCTTTAAGCACTTGTTCTACCTGAGTGGTAACCATAGAATCATGTTTACTAATGAGTTTAAATTCACCTTTAACTCTAGACATATAATCACTCAAGTGGTCAATCATATAAGCATTACGTTTCAATTGTCTGCCAACATAAGCATTAAAGTTTTCTTGTTTAACAATAAAATTATCAAACTCATCTAAGCATTGGCTAGCAGACTTATAACGAGGAATATCACCTTCATCAAATCTATAGAGAGAATTTACCTTTACTACCTGTGTCGGGTTATCAAGACCATGTATCTCTTCAATAGGTGGTAAATTCTTAACATCTTCAGCTTTAATACCCTTTTCTTTCATAGATTTCTTTGCCTCTTGCATATCTTCAGGACTGAGAAATAGAATACCCCTTTTCTTCGGAGTTGGCTTAGGAGTTGGTTCAGGAAGTGTCCAATCATTATCATTACTCAATATATTATTCAATAGCAATTCAGCTTGCTCAGCAGTTCTTTCCCTGAAAACACAACCAGCACAACTATCCAGGTGGTCTCTGGAAGCATCGGTTAGTCCATTATAAAAGATATCAAGTATTTCATTTTTCTTGAGAGGATGATCAGGCAAAGCATTAAGTAATCGGAGAAGCCTCCCCCAAGCTTGTGGGAGACTCTCTTCTTCAATTTGCACAAAATTATATATTTCCCTTAAGGCAGCTTGTTTCTTATGAGCGGGGAAATATTTAGCAGAGAAGTAATAAATCATATCCTGGGGACTACGCACACAACCAGGAGCAAGAGAATTAAACCATGTTTTAGCATCACCCTTTAATGAGAACGGAAATAACTTAAGGATATAGTAGTAACGAATTTTTTCCTCATTAGTGAACAGGGTGGCTATATCATTTAATTTAGTAAGATGTGCCACAACAGTTTCAGATTCATAGCCATAAAAAGGATCAGATTCAACCAAAGTAATTAACTCAGGATCGACAGAGAAATCATAATCCTTATCAGAAATACAGATAGGTGAAGTAGCAAAAGCAGGGTCATATTTCATTCTAGCATTCAAAGACTTTTCTTTCAGCTTAACTAACACTTTCTTAAGATCGTATCTATCTTTGCAAGCAAAAAAGTCTCTAGCAGTTTCTTCATCCATAACATAACCCTCAGGCACATCAGGCAATTCATATCTAGGGGGAGAATCTTCATCATCACTTTCATCAATATTATCAGTTTCAATAATTTCATTCTCTCTAACCCTAGCAAGTTGTTCATCAAGAAATTCACCTAGTGGCACAGTATTATCAAGCATAGAAGTAGTTTCATCATAAGCATCATGCATAGCAGAAGTGGCATCATCAATAACATGCGACATATCAGAATCAATAGCAGGTGTAGGTGTCGCAAGTTTACTCATAACAGAAGGTGAATCAAGTGCAGAGCTAGATGGCAGTTCCTTACCTCCCCTCGTAGTTGAGGGAAAATCTTGGTTCTTTCATCTTTCAAGTTCCTCATAGTGATCAACAGATATAAATCCCAAGTGACTCAAAGAATAGAGCTATGCTCCCTGGCAACGGCGCCAGAAAATAGTCTTGATAACCCACAAGTATAGGGGATCGCAACAGTTTTCGAAGGTAGAGTATTCAAGCCAAATTTATTGATTCGACACAAGGGGAGCCAAAGAATATTCTCAAGTATTAGCAGCTGAGTTGTCAGTTCAACCGCACCTGGAAGACTTAATATCTGCAGCAAATATTTAGTAGCAAAGTAGTATGGAAGTAACGGTAACGGTGGCAAAAGTAACAGTAGTAGTTTTGTAGTAATCGTAACAGTGGCAACGGAAAAGTAACTAAGCAAAGATCAATATGTGAAAAGCTCGTAGGCAATGGATCAGTGATGGATAATTATGTCGGATGCGATTCCTCATGCAACAGTTATAACATAGGGTGACACAAAACTAGCTCCAGTTCATCAATGTAATGTAGGCATGTATTCCGAATATAGTCATACGTGCTTATGGAAAAGAACTTGCATGACATCTTTTGTCCTACCCTCCCGTGACAGCGGGGTCCCATTGGAAACTAAGGGATATTAAGGCCTCCTTTTAATAGCGTACCGGACCAAAGCATTAACACTTAGTGAATACATGAACTCCTCAATCTACGGTCATCACCGGGAGTGGTCCCGATTATTGTCACTTCGGGGTTGCCGGATCATAACACATAGTAGGTGACTATTGACTTGCAAGATAGGCTCAAGAACTCACATATATTCATGAAAACATAATAGGTTCAGATCTGAAATCATGGCACTCGGGCCATAGTGACAAGCATTAAGCATAGCAAAGTCATAGCAACATCAATCTCAGAACATAATGGATAACCCTAACAAAACTAACTCGATTACATGGTAAATCTCATCCAACCCATCACCGTCCAGCAAGCCTATGATGGAATTACTCAAGCACGGCGGTGAGCCTCATGAAATTGGTGATGGAGGAAGGTTGATGATGACGATGGCGACAGATTGCCCTCTCCGGAGCCCCGAACGGACTCCAGATCAGCCCTCCCGAGAGAGATTAGGGCTTGGCGGCGGCTCCGTATCGTAAAACGTGATGAATCCTTCTCTCTGAATTTTTCTCCCCAAACGTGAATATATAGAGTTGGAGTTGATGTCGGTGGAGCCTCAGGGGGCCCACAAGGCAGGGGGCGCGCCCTCCACCCTCGTGGACTAGGTGTGGCCCCCCTGGTGTTGATTCTTTCGCCAGTATTTTTATTAATTCCAAAAATATTCTCCATGAAGTTTCAGGTCATTCCGAGAACTTTTATTTCTGCACAAAAATAACACCATGGCAATTCTGCTGAAAACAGCGTCAGTCCGGGTTAGTTCCATTCAAATCATGCAAGTTAGAGTCCAAAACAAGGGCAAAAGTGTTTGGAAAAGTAGATACGTTGGAGACGTATCAGAGGAGGATGACAAAAGAATGCATTTGCCTGGTAGTTTTAGTTGCAACGCAAGATCAAACGGTGGTAGTTTCGGGAATGTTATCTAGCGAACGAGCCTGATTTTTCTTTTCTTCCTATAAAAAAGTATGCTACATGGTGTCGGCTTAGTCAACAAACGGTTGTGCCAACCTTGACCGTTGGATTGACATTCAACGTTTGTCGTGTTTCTTCACTCCTCTTCCTCCAGCCGCCAAAGCCAAACCAACGCCTGTGGGACCGCCTGCTCGCGCCTCCCATGGCTAGTTGTGCTGTTGCGCATGCATCATAGCCAAATCGCACCCTATAACTCTGCGCATCTTCACCGGCTCCTGTTCGTTCCTGTCCAAGGCCTCACCATCGTCCTCCGCCTTGGTTCGCTCGCCGCGGCGCCGCTATCCATTGTTGTCAACATGGTCAACAACCGAGAGGAATAAAGAGATGAGTGTACATGGCGAGGATGATAGTAGGGACCCACCAGGATCATGGCGGTAAGCAAGCAAGTGTCTCCTTTATGACAAGAAAAAATGGTACCTCCTGATGGTTTCCTGACATCTGGGTCGCACGCCACTGTCAACGTAGTCAATAAGCGAGATAACTACACAAGGAGCGGCTGACACCCGGGATCCAGCAGCTCGCACAGTATTTCTTTTTTTTGTTTTTGGGATGGAGCAGGGTATCAACTGGATTGTGCGGGAGCTGTGGCCCGTCTAGCCCAGGCTTTTATTTCATATGTTTACCACATGAACAACCAAGTTTTTCTCTTCTTTCTGAAAATGGCTAGCCTAGCTATTTTCCTTTTTGCAGAATACCCAACGGAAACCTACTTGCTTTTCTACGCCCTGATGGGTTGGAAATCTTTCAAGACGAGGAGGGATGCATTTGGCTTGCCCAGAAAATGGGCTATAAGTAATAAGAAATGTTCTGTAAAATGAAAAAATATAGCAAACAGGAAATTAGTTCCAAATTAGTTTTTTCTTTCGGATTTTGATATTTTAAATTTCATTGTTTTTGTGCGGGTAAAATTTCATTGGATTTAAAATTAAGGTATGTTTAATTTTTAAATTAATTTGAATCTGGGTAGAAATTTCGGGCTGTATGCTGTTCGCGACAGATTTGGAGGCTGACTTGTTGGTCTACTAGGTTGACGTGTACGCAAGGCTTTGTCAACTTAGTCCACAAACGATTCTACCAGCAGTGACCATTGGATGTTAATCCAATGGTCGTGCTACTTCTTTAATATCTGATCTTCTTGCTCCAGCCGCCCAAACGAGCGCCAGTGGGACCGCCTGCTCCCACCTCCCGTGGCCGGCTGTGTTGCCGCGTAGGCTGCATCGCCCCACCCTACTCCCATCACTGGCCAGGCCATTCCTCTACTCACCCACACCTCCTGTTATTTTCCGGCGACGGCAGCTGAACAAGTAAACCCTCGTACTCCCCACCACGTCGGCGGGGGTAGAGAAAATGCCTCGAGCCGAGGTCCGAGTACCAAGCGCTGCAGCGCTGAAGTATGAGCCCCGTGGACTAGCGATAACCACTGCCGAGTCTTACCCGGCTCTGGGTCATTCCCTTCCTAGGCCTCGTTGTCGTCCACCGCGTTGGTGCTCTTGACGCGGTGTGGTAAACATAGTCAACAAACGACAGCCATCGGAAGACAGATTTACGTGGAGCGGCTGACAGTAGGGACCCACATGGTCCATGGCCGCATGCAAGCAAGTGCCTCCTTATTACACGAAAAAAATGATTCCTCCCACTGACAGGCTGGACCCACCAGCTACATCTCCACACACAAGCAAGTGCCTCCTTATTACGCAGGGAAAAAGTTTCCACCCCCTGACAGCTGAGACCCACCAGCTACATCTTCGCACACAAGAAAGTGCCTCCTTATTACTGATAATCCCCAAGTGCAGGGAATCATCGTAGCAATTCCCAAAGGTGGAAG
The DNA here is from genome assembly GCF_018294505.1 of Triticum aestivum. Taxonomy (NCBI): domain Eukaryota; kingdom Viridiplantae; phylum Streptophyta; class Magnoliopsida; order Poales; family Poaceae; genus Triticum; species Triticum aestivum. The sequence continues at coordinate 373,112,440 of NC_057802.1, forward strand.
TGATAAGTATGGAGTGTCGAACCCACAAGGAGCTAAAGGTAAGATCAATATTCTCTCAAGTCCTATCTCCCACTGATACGACTCTACGTACACCGAATGTTTGCTTTCAACTGGAAACGAGAAATAAAACTATGTTGTGGGTATGAAGAGGATAACTTTGCATGGTATCGGAGAGCTAAAATATAAAAGTAGGTGTTGTTATCATAAAGTTAGAATATATTACTAAATATTATAAATAGCGAGTGTGGAATAATGATGGGTCGGTGTGCGGAATTGTCCTAGGCAATTGTTAACAAGACCGGTAATCACTATTGCAATTTCATATGAGGGAGAGGCATAAGCTAACATACTTTCTCATCTTGGATCATATGCACTTATGATTGGAACTCTAGCAAGCATTCGCAACTACTAAAGATCATTAAGGTAAAACCCAACCATAGCATTAAACCATCAAGTCCCCTTCATCCCATACGCCGTGACCCACTTATCCGTGTTTATGCTTCTGTCACTCAAGCAACGCAGACAATAAGTAAACCATGGACATATTGCAACACCCTATAGCGGGAATCCCTCACGCTTGCGCGAAATGGAGGGCACCATAGGACAGCACCAAAATAAAACATACAACTCATACCAATCTAGATCATCAATCAACCCAAAGACAAAGGATATCTACTCAAAACATCATAGGATGGCAACACATCATTGGATCATAATATGTGGCATAAAGCACCATGTTCAAGTAGGGATTACAGCGGGGTGCGGGAGAGTGGACCGCGTAAAAGAGATGAGGGTGGTGGTGATGATGGTGATGTTGATGAAGACGACCACCGCGGCGATGATTCCCCTCCCGATGGCACTCCGGCGCCACCGAGAGAGAGGAGGAGAGGTTCTCCCCCTTGTTCTTCCTCCTCCATGGCCTCCCCCCTATATGGGGAGAGGTTTTCCCTCTGGTCCTTGGCCTTCATGGCGATGATGGCCCCTCCGGGATCCTCCTCCATGGCCTCCGGTGATGATGGCCCCCTCCGGCAGGGTGCCAGAGAGGGCCAAGATTGATTTCTCATGGCTACACAGGATTGCGGCAGCGGAACTTCCGATCTAGGTTAATTTCTGGAGGTTTGGGTATTTATAGGAGAGGTTGGCGTCGAGAACAAGTCAGGGGGCCCCACGGGTCGTCCACGAGGCACAGGGGCGCGCCAGGGGGGTGGGCGCTCCCCCACCCTCATGGGGCCCACGGGACTCCCCTCCAGTAGATTTTTGTTCCAGTATTTTTCATATTTTCCAGAAAAATTCTCCGTTGATTTTCAGCGCATTCCGAGAACTTTTATTTCTGCACAAAAACACCACGGTAGTTCTGCTGAAAACAGCGTCAGTCCGGGTTAGTTCTAATCAAATCATACCAAAATCATATAAAACTATTGTAAACATGGCATGAATACTTCATAAATTATAGATACGTTGGAGGCGTATCAGCATCCCCAAGCTTAATTCCTGCTCGTCCTCGAGTAGGTAAATGATAAAAGAAATAATTTATGAAGTGTGAATGCTAGCAAGTGCACAAGTTTGATCAATGATAATTTCAATCACCTTTTCTAGCATCATTATATGTCATAACAGTAGCTCATCTCATAAAACTTTTCATGATCAAGTAACAAGCTATTCACATGTTAAAGTATAGATCATAAACTTTCATTAAACTAACAAACTATATTCTCAGTCATCAAACAATTGCAATTCATCTTATTTTCAGGAAGGGTCTATGTCAGAGCTTTGATTTAGCAAACTCCACATACTCAACTATCATTTAATCTTTCACAATTGCTAACACTCACGTGATATTTATGGGTTCAAAGTTTTAATCAGACATAGAGAAAGATAGGGGCTTATAGATTCGCCTCCCAACCTTTTACCTCAAGGGTAATGTCAACAATAATAGTTCATGATAACTTACATCCAATTGGATATATATATATATATATATCAGGATCTTTCCAACACAATGTGCTTGCCAAAGGATAAAATGTAAAAAGGAAAGGTGAATATCACCATGACTCTTGCATAAGATAGAAGATAAACGTAAAAGATAAGCCCTTCGCAGAGGGAAGCAGAGGTTGTCATGCAATTTTGAGGTTGGATGCACAAAATCTTAATCCAAAAGAACGTCACTTATATTGCCACTTGTGATAGGGACCTTTATTATGCAGTCCGTCGCTTTTATTGCTTCCATATCACAAGATCGTATAAAGCTTATTTTCTCCACACTAATAGATCATACATATTTTGAGAGCAATTTTTATTGCATGTACCGATGACAACTTACTTGAAGGATCTTACTCAATCCATAGGTAGGTATGGTGGACTCTCATAGCAAAACTCGTTTTAAGGGATGTTTGGAAGCACAAGTACTATTTCTACTTGGTGCAAAGAATTTGGCTAGCATGAGAGGGAAAGGCAAGCTCAACATGTTGGATGATCCAAGACAATATAACGTTTCAGATATAGGGAAACATAACCCATTAAGTTGTCTTCCTTGTCCAACATCAAATATTTAGCATGTCATATTTTAATGAGTGCTCACAATTACAAAAGATGTCCAAGATAGTATATTTATATGTGAAATCTCTCTTCCTTCAATATTCTTTCATGAATTGTTCAAATGACCAATTCTAAAGTTACTACCTATACTTATTATGTGTGAAGTCATTACTCCCCATGTTATAAGCATATGAAACATATATAAATTCATATTTATGATATTCAATTCATTCAACCATTTACTCATAGGATATACGTGAAGCACGTGAGTAAATGACAAACTACTCCAAGAAGATATAAGTGAAGAACACTGAGTAGGCAAATAATTAACTAGCCATGGGAGGATTCTATTTCATTCAAGATTTCTGATCCAATGATTTCATTCAAACAGCAAGTAATATTGAAAATACGCTCCAAGCAAAACACATATCATGTGACGAATAAAAATATAGCTCCGAGTAAGGTATACCGATAGTTTTGAAGACGAAAGAGGGGATGCCTTCCGGGGCATCCCCAATCTTAGGCGCTCGAGTCTTCCTTGAATATTACCTTGGGGTGCCTTGGGCATCCCCAAGCTTAGGGTATTTCCAATCCTTATTCTCCTCATATCGATATATCACCCAAAGCTTGAAAACTTCAATCACACAAAACTTAACGGAACTTCGTGAGATAGGTTAGTATGATAAAGAGTAAACCTTTCACTTTGGTACTGTCAAAGACAAGGTTCATAATTGTTCTCACACAATGCCTACTGTACCATATCATTTCTACAATTTATATTGAGAAATATAATCCATGGGAACTAGAAAATAAGCAAACTATGCAATGAAAACAGAATCTGTCAGAAACAGAACAGTCTGTAATGATCTGAACAGAAACCATACTTCTGATACTCCAAAAATTATGAAATAAATTGGTGGACGTGAGGAATTTATTAATTAATCTTCTGCAAAAAGAATCAACTCAAAAGGACTCTTCTGTAAAAAATGGCAGCTAATCTCGTGAGCGCAAAGTTTCTGTTTTTTACAGCAAGATCACATGAACTTTCACCCAAGTCTTCCCAAAGGTCTTACTTGGCACTATATTGAAACAAAAGCTATAAAACATGATTACTACAGTAGCTTAATCATGTAAACACACAAAAAGGTAAGGGTAAATATTGGGTTGTCTCCCAACAAGCGCTTTTCTTTAGTGCCTTTTAGCTAGGCATGATGATTTCAATGATGCTCACATAAAAGAAAAGAATTGAAACATAAAGAGAGCATCATGAAGAATATGACTACCACATTTAAATCCAACCCACTTCCTATGCCTAGGGATTTTGTGAGCACATAATTTATAGGAACAAGAATCAACTAGCATAGGAAGGCAAAACAAGTATAACTTCAAAACTTTAAGCACATAGAGAGGAAACTTGATATTATTGCAACAACTACAAGCATATATTCCTCCCACATAATAATTTTCAGTCGCATCATGAATGAATTCAACAATATAACCATCACATAAAGCATTCTTTTCATGATCTACAAGCATAAAAAAATTCTACTCTCCACAAAAGCAAAATTGTTCTCATTCGGAATAGTGGGATCACTAATTCCTAAAGTTGACACTTTTCTAAACCCGCTTTAGATGATAGTATTATTCATACTACAAAAGATATAAGTGAAGTTCATGGAGCATTCTACAATTAACATATACTAACCAATATCCAAGCTCAAAATATATAAGTGAAGCACACGAAGCATTCTATAAAACCATACTCAAAAGATTTAAGTGAAGCACAAAGAGCAATTCTATAAGATCATAATTAAAAGATATAAGTGAAGCACATGAAGTATTCTATAAATCAATGAAGGGCTATCTCATACTAGCATGGTTCTTAAAGGAAAAACAAAAACATAAAGGACACAAATCATGTGAACAAAACAAAAACCGAGGCATACCGATATTTGTTGAAGAAGAAAGATGGGATGCCAACCGGGGCATCCCCAAGCTTAGATGCTTGAGTATCCTTTGAAATATACTTGGGGTGCCTTGGGCATCCCCAATCTTGAACTCTTGCCTCTCTTTATTCTTCTCATATTGATAGCTCCTCGACCTTCGAACACTTCATCCACACAAAACTTTAACAAAAACTTTGTGAGATCCGTTAGCGTAATAAAGCAAACTACCACTTTAAGGTACTGTAATGAACACATTATTTACCTACTGTATTCCAACTTCTCTATGGTTCATACCCCCCGATACTAGCCATAGATTCATCAAAATAAGCAAACAACACGCGAAAAACAGAATCTGTCAAAAACAGGACAGTCTGTAGTAATCTGGAAGTTTAGTAAACTTCTGTAACTCAAAAAATTATGAAATAAATATGAAAATTTGAAAAATTTGTACATAAGTGATGTGCAAAAAGTTTCAGACCCATTTGACCTTCCAGTAAAAAATATAAAATCACGCGCTACAGCCAAAGTTTCTGTTTTTGTTCTGCACATAGTAAATAAGCAATCTAATCATCCTAAAACCAAAGCTTGGCACATTATTTTTATAATACAATGGATATATACAAGGGGATAATTATTTACAGAGAAACTTCCATGAAAATTCTACATTGTTTCCGTGAGCATGAACACAAGTGCTCAAGGTCGACCCTCACTTCTTCAATGCATAACTTTCCAATCACTTCTCTTTTTGAAAAACTTTTTAGGCATGAGAGGCAAGTAATTTTTTATGTATTTTCATTCTTTAAATATTTTTTTGTATGTTTCACCCACAACTAAACAGAAAAAAAAAGGAAAAACAAAATCTACTTAGTGAAGAAAGCAAACAAGCACACACGAGAATATCAACCCCACGCTATTGCTCCCCGGCAACGGTGCCAGAAAAGAGCTTGATAATCCCCAAGTGCAGGGAATCATCGTAGCATTTCCCAAAGGTGGAAGTGATAAGTATGGAGTGTCGAACCCACAAGGAGCTAAAGGTAAGATCAATATTCTCTCAAGTCCTATCTGCCACTGATACGACTCTATGTACACCGAACATTTGCTTTCAACTAGAAACGAGAAATAAAACTATGTTGTGGGTATGAAGAGGATAACTTTGCATGGTATCGGAGAGCTAAAATATAAAAGTAGGTGTTGTTATCATAAAGTTAGAATATATTACTAAATATTATAAATAGCGAGTGTGGAATAATGATGGGTCGGTGTGCGGAATTGTCCTAGGCAATTGTTAACAAGACCGGTAATCACTATTGCAATTTCATATGAGGGAGAGGCATAAGCTAACATACTTTCTCATCTTGGATCATATGCACTTATGATTGGAACTCTAGCAAGCATCCGCAACTACTAAAGATCATTAAGGTAAAACCCAACCATAGCATTAAAGCATCAAGTCCCCTTTATCCCATACGCCGTGACCCACTTATCCGTGTTTATGCTTCTGTCACTCAAGCAACGCAGACAATAAGTAAACCATGGACATATTGCAACACCCTACAGCGGGAATCCCTCACGCTTGCGCGACACGGAGGGCACCATAGGACAGCACCAAAATAAAACATACAACTCATACCAATCTAGATCATCAATCAACCCAAAGACAAAGGATAGCTACTCAAAACATCATAGGATGGCAACACATCATTGGATCATAATATGTGGCATAAAGCACCATGTTCAAGTAGGGATTACAGCGGGTGCGGGAGAGTGGACCGTGTAAAAGAGATGAGGGTGGTGATGTTGATGAAGACGATCACCGCGGCGATGATTCCCCTCCCGATGGCACTCCGGCGCCACCGAGAGAGAGGAGGAGAGGTTCTCCCCCTTGTGCTTCCTCCTCCATGGCCTCCCCCCTAGATGGGGAGAGGTTCTCCCTCTGGTCCTTGGCCTTCATGGCGATGATGGCCCCTCCAGGATCCTCCTCCATGGCCTCCGGTGATGATGGCCCCCTCCGGCAGGGTGCCAGAGAGGGCCTAGATTGATTTCTCCTGGCTACAGAGGCTTGCGGTGGCGAAACTTCCGATCTAGGTTAATTTCTGGAGGTTTGGGTATTTATAGGAGTGGTTGGCGTCGAGAATAAGTCAGGGGGCCCCACGGGTAGTCCACGATGCACAGGGGCGCACCCAGGGGGTGGGCACTCCCCCCACCCTCGTGGGGCCCACAGGACTCCCCTCCGGTAGATTTTTGTTCCAATATTTTTCATATTTTCTAGAAAAATTCTCCGTTGGTTTTTAGCGCATTCCGAGAACTTTTACTTCTTCACAAAAACAACACCACGGTAGTTCTGCTGAAAACAGCGTCAGTCCGGGTTAGTTCTAATTAAATCATACCAAAATCATATAAAACTATTGTAAACATGGCATGAATACTTCATAAATTATAGATACGTTGGAGACGTATCAATTACGCGCAAGAAAAATGATTCCTCCCGCTGCTAGCTGGGACCCACCCGATTTGGACGCTGACTTGTGGGCCTTCTAAGTTGAGGTGTACGCATCACTTTGTCAACTTAGTCAACAAACGACTCTAGCAGGAGTGACCATTGAATGTTAATCCAACCGCCGTGCTGCTTCTTCAACCTCTGATTTGGTTGTTCCAGCCACCCAACCAAGCTCTGGCCGCACCATCTGCTCCCGTCTCTGGTGGCCGGCTGGCAGCACCGCCCCACCGTACTCCCACCACTGGCCAGGCCGTCCCTTTACTCACCCACACCCCTTGTTATTTTCCAGCGATGGCAGCTAATAATCCGCAAGTGCAAGGAATCATCATAGCAATTTCCAAAGGTGGAAGTGATAAGTATGGAGTGTCGAACCCACAAGGAGCTAAAGGTAAGATCAATATTCTCTCAAGTCCTATCTGCCACTGATACGACTCTACGTACACCGAACGTTGCTTCCAACTAGAAACGAGATATAAAACTATGTTGTGGGTATGAAGAGGATGGCTTTGCATGATATCGGAGAACTAAAATATAAAAGTAGGTGCTGTTAATATAAAGTTAGAATCTATATATTATAAATAGCGAGTGTGGAATAATGATGGGTCCGTGTGCAGAATTGACCTAGGCAATTGTTAACAAGATCGGTAGTCATCATTGCAATTTTATATGAGGGAGAGGCATAAACTAACATACTTTCTCTTCTTGGATCATATGCACTTATGATTGGAACTCTAGCAAGCATCCGCAACTACTAAGGATCATTAAGGTAAAACCCAACCATAGCATTAAAGTATCAAGTCCCCTTTATCCCATATGCAACAACCCCCTTACTCGGGTTAATGCTTCTGTCACTCAAGCAACCCACTATAAGCGAATCATGAACGTATTGCAACACCCTACAGCGGGACTCCTTCACGTGTGCACGGCACGGAAGGCACCATAGGACAGCACCAAAATAAAACATACAACTCAAACCAATCTAGATCATCAATCAACCCAAAAGACAAAGGAAATCTACTCAAAACATCATAGGATGGCAACACACCATTGGATCATAATATGTGGCATAAAGCACCATGTTCAATTAGGTGATTACAGCGGTGCGCGGGAGAGTGGACCGCGTAAAAGAGATGAGGAAGGTGATGTTGATGAAGACGATCACCGCGGTGATGGTTCCCCCGATGGCACTCCAGCGCCACCGCGAGAGAGGGGGAGAGGTTCTCCCCCTTGTGCTTCCTCCTCCATGGCCTCCCCCCTAGATGGGGAGAGGTTCTCCCTCTGGTCCTTGGCTTCCATGGTGATGATTGCCCTCTCCGGGATCCTCCTCCATGTCCACCTGAAAATAACATTAGCTCATATCATAAAGCTTTTCATGATCAAGTAACAAGCTATTCACATGTTAAAGCATAGACCATAAACTTTCTTGAAAACTAACAAACTATGTTCTCAGTCATCAAACAATTGCAATTCATCTTATTTTCAGGAAGGGTCTATGTAAGAGCTTTGATTTAGCAAATCCCACATACTCAACTATCATATAGTCTTCCATGATTGCTACCACAAAAAGCATACTTTTAGAACAAATAGCATCCATTGAACACAGAGAAAGATAGGGGCTTAAGGTTTTGCCTCCCAACTTACTTATCATATAGATAATTGTCAACAATAATAATTCGTGATCAAATACATTTGAATGGCCATATATGCTTAGATCTTTCCCCATCACATGATGCTTGCTGACTAAAGAGTAGGTTGGAATGAGAAGGAACACTATTGACTCTTACATACAAGTAAAAGATATGCCCTTCGCAGAGGGAAGCAGGGATTTGCAGAGGTGCCAGAGCTCAAAGCTTTTAAAACAGATATGAAAATAATTTTGAGAGGTATGCTTTCATTGTCAACATAACAACCAAGAGTTCTCACTATCTTCCATGCTAGACACATTATAGGCGGTTCCCAAACAGAATGGTAAAGTTTTTACTCCCCCACCACAAACAAGCACATTCCACGGCTGGTCTGAAACAACGGGTACCGTCCAACTATTAACAATCATGGGGGAGTTTTGTTTACGATTATAATTTGATTTGATTTGATTTGAGCATGGAACTGGGCATCCCGGTTACCAGCCATTTTCTCGTGAATGATGAGCGGAGTCCACTCATCGTGAGAATAACCCACCTAGCATGGAAGACACTGACAGCCCCTAGTCGCTACATGAGTGATTCGGGCATACAAATCATATTATTATTTGAAGGTTTAGAGTTTGGCACATGCAAATTTTGAATGGCAGGTAAATACCGCATAAAGGTAGATATGGTGGACACTCATGGAAGAAACTTGGTTCAAAGGTTTTTGGATGCACAAGTAGTATCTCTACTTAGTACAGAAATTTTGGCTAGCAAAAGATTCTAAAAAGCAAGCACCACATGTTGGAGGATCTATAACAATATAACTTATATACAAATATACCCAAACATAACTCATTAAGTTGTCTTCCTTGTCCAACTTTAACTAATTTGATCAAGTTTAAAAATAATTAATGGGGTTCACAATCATAGAAGATGTCCAAGATAGTATATTTATATGTGAAATCTCTCTTCATTCAATATTCTTTCATGAATTGTTCAAGTGACCAATACTATGTTTGCTAACTTTCAATAAATTTACCACCTATACTTATTATATGTGAAGTGATTACTCCCCATGGTATAAGCATATGAAACATTCATAATTTCATATCTATGATATTCAACCCATTCAACCATTTACTCATAGGATATAAGTGAAGCACGTGACTAAATGACAAACTACTCCAAAAAGATATAAGTGAAGAACACTGAGTAGTCAAATAATTAACTAGCTGTAGCGACCCGATCTCAGACGGTCAAGTCTCTGTGCTTAAGTGTCATCCCTGGATCGGTATGCTGACACACACAGTACTCGAGGATTTATAACAGAGGTAAATCACATGCATAAAATAACGTAAATACTATTACCACAATCCAAATAGCGAAAGTAACAACAAGGTTGTGGATTCCCATCAACGCCAACGGCAAAGTTGAGTGTAGAAATCGTAACCCTAACCTATCACTACCTCGTCGTAAGATAATCCTGCAACATGAGACGTTGCAGCCACAAAGGGTCAGTACATTAAATGTACTGGCAAATTCACACCATAGGATAACGATGAATAATAGCTATCACTACATGCATATATGGCTGGTGGAAAAGCTCTATGGTTATCATGTTTTTGCGAAAATCCAATATTTCCCTACTGCAAAGGAATATATTTTATTTAACTACAAAGTTGGTTGAAAATATTGAGAAGGTTCCTCCAACTCAATCCCAATTAAAAGTTAACAACCCAACAAATTAATTAAGTAACGTGATGAGATCAACATGATAATCCAAGAACCAGATACTCAAAATTGTCCATAACCGGGGACACGGCTAACCATGATTAATTTGTACACTCTACAGAGGTTTGCGCACTTTTCCCCACAAGACTCGATCTCCTCCGTTGGATTTCTCGCAGTATATGGTGTTTGAGAAACGGATGACCGAGACACGGTCTTTCAGAAGCATTAACTCTAACCCCGGGTAGACAGTACCAACCTACATCCCTCTACATCTGCTAGCCTACCACTAGAAGAGGTCATGCAACATACTCAACTATGCTAGAGCCCATAATAGCTTGTGGCTGCACACGGAAGTTTCTAGCATGAATAATCTTATGATCCCTTTGAGCCTGGGTGGCGGACCTTAGGATGATCTCACGGATGCCCCGGGATCTCCTAGGACAACACTGGATTCCCCAGGTGCCCAAACAAGCAATCCACCCAAATGTGTATTAAAGTTGGCACCTTAAGTTGAACCATTAAATAAACAACCTCACATCTGTCATGGAATACTCTCAAACCCAATCCACGTCTACGAGCATAGCATGGTAATATAAGCATAACGTAGAAGTAACTCCCAAGGGTTTGATAATAAAACAGGTAATAGGTTCTACCTCATCAACTACTTCCCAATACCCACAAGTTAATCACATCCTAATCATGCAGTGTTTGAGGGTGAAACTAATGCATAAAAACTGGGTATGAAAGGGATATGATCAAAGTGTGAACTTGCCTTGTATTGTTGATGAAGATGATTCACACTCAAAACTCTTGATAGTTCTACTCGTCACACTCCGGTCAATCTATCGTGAGCAAGCAATAGTAACCACACATAAGCAATCACTCAAAAGATCGGAAAGAACGAAGATGACAATTCGGAAAACACCAAAACCAAGCAAAAAAACTCTTGCAACATAAAGCAATTTCTAACAGTACCAAAATTATGTGAATTTGGCCTTATCAGAAAGTTTAGGTCAAGAGCTTCGAATAGCAAAAAGAATCAACTAAATCGGAGTTTTAAAACTCAAGTTACGATCAAATGAAGTTTGAATTCAAATCTGATCTAATTCAAATTTTCAAACTTTCAAAAATATTTTTTAGTTGTTTTACTGGGTAGAGGGGATCATAACGAAGAAGTGGGCGTTGGTTTCGTTGAATTTGGACAAACGGTGTAAAAGAAGTGATCGTTAGAAGAACAAGGACTATTCTGTAAGAAAATCATCACAGATAGGTCTCTGGCCGGAATTAAAATAAAAAGAAAAATCCTATCAAACGAACGTTCGCTACAGAACCCTACAGAACGGAATCGTTCGCTACCAAGTACTAACGGAGGAACGTTCGCTAACTAACTAAACCTAAAAAAGTAAACCGATCTAAAAAAACCGAACTAAAAAGAGAAAACCTGGGCGGTTTGCGGTTTATACCGGTCGGGGCGAATAAACCGGCGGCGGCGGTGGTTCCCGGCGAGGCAGATCGGTTCGGCGGCGCGGCGGCTCCAGCGGGTCCGGCGACGGGCGTCGGCGGCGGGGCGAGGCGAGAGGGCGGCGGTGGTGGCGCGGGGCTGTGGCGCGGTGCAGCGGCAGCGAGGGGCAGCGGCAGCAGAGGCGGCGGCAGGCGGCGGTGGTTGCGGCGGCGTGTAGCGGCGAGATGCGGCGGCGACGCGGTTGTGCGGGCGGCGGTGAGAGGACGAAGGGGAGAGAGAGGGGGCCGGGCGGCTATTTAAGGACGGCGGGGCGATGTGGTGGCGTGGGCGAGGGGGCAGAGAAGAGGCGGCGGCGGGAGTCCGGCTGCGGCACGAGATCGGCGGTGGCATCGTGCTGGAGTTCGTCGGGAGGTCGGGGGCAACGCGGTGTGGGCTGGGCTTGGCCTGGCCTGGGAGCTGGGCTGGCCCAGTCGGTGGCCTAGAAGTTTTTTTTAATAAAGATTTTCCAGACAAACAAAAATAAATAAAACAAAATAAACAAAAATATTATATAGGCATATAATATAACAAAAATTTCAAAAAAATTATTTTCTACACCCTAAACATTTTTCTAACATCAAATAAAATCCGCAAAAATTCAAATAAATCAAAGAGCGCTTTTGATGCAATAAAACCCAGTGAAAATCATTTTAAAAATACCAAAATGATTTAAAATTTATTTTTCTCCAATTTTCTGATGTAGGGAATCATTTTACCCTATTTTCCATATATTTTATTTTTGGAGAAAAATAATTTGAATAAAAACCAAATAACTCCAAATTGAAAATAATTCCAATTGGGATATTAAATTTGATCCTTTTAAACTCCCAACTCATATTTCATATGTTTTGAAGAAGTCATTTTATCTTCACTCATGAAAATCATTGAGTTGCTTGAAGTTTCTGAATTTGAAATTATTTCCAAATGAAATTCAAATATTTTCAACACCCCTTTTCATTTAAATAAATGGAAGAAGTCATGTCATCTTCTCTCCAGGGTTTTGTGATGAAAAGAATTTGAATTCATGGAGATCAGAAAGCAAGGGTGAAAGTTTTGGAAAGTCCTTTTATTCCCTCTCATTTAACTTTCAAAAAGTTTCGAATTTCACTCACTTTCAGTCAATCAATCACACAACAATCAAACAATCAATCAAATCTATCTATTTAATATAACATTCCAAAATTTAGAATTTTGGGATGTTACAAACCTACCACCCTTAAAATGAATCTCGTCCTCGAGATTCGGAGAGGCTAGAAAGAAAAAGGTTAGGGTCGGGGTCTTCTCAAAATCCATCGATCATCACACGGGGTCTGGGGTGCTACCACCCTTAGAAGCATGGTTACGGTCCCATCAATACTCATATACTCCATCCTTATTCTTGACAGGGTCGATCTTCTCAGATCTTCAGGATAATTCCTTCTCTGAGCTCTTCTTGTAGTGGCATAACCTTTTCCTCAATTCTTTTGTCCTTTCATCTTGGTAAGGTTATTCCGAGACTGGGTCTTCTTAGCTGACGGGTCTGGCGCCAATACTAAACAACTATCGATATCTCATGGTGGTCAACTATTTATGGTTTCTCCTGCAGGAAATGGGTCTGGGTTGAACCTCACCGTATATCCTACGATTGGCAACAGCTTCCTTGTACAAGGGAAAATACTTATACCATTCTAAGGTTCAAACAAGGTTTAATATCGTCGTCCCTCTACTATGGGTAAACTCCGCCTATGTTGTCTCAACATAGCCGGTCCCAAGCCCGGGTAAAGGAGGAGGGTTGTGATAGGCTTGGCGAGCCAACGTAAAAACTCAGCCACTCTTATGGAGATGAAACCCAAAAGATTTTCGTTGGGGCGTAACCCTCTCAGCGACGCGCCACATCGGAACCCGGGTGTGGTGGAAAATGGGCAAGGGCCGGGCCGTCACCCCCCAAGTGGCGCGCCGTATCTTGATCCGGATACGGTGGCAAGTGAGCGAGGATCGGGTCGTCGCATCCTTAGTGGCGCGCTACATCGGCGCCCAGATGTAGTGGAAAATGAGCAAGGGTCTTCGCATTTGACTCAACGAGTGCGAAGGGTAAGGAAGCTAGCCGAGCCTAGGAGGATTTGCTTAGGAAGCTGGAACGTAGGGTCTCTGACAGGGAAGCTTCGGGAGCTAGTTGATGCAGCGGTGAGGAGAGGGGTTGATATCCTTTACGTCCAAGAAACCAAATGGAGAGGACAGAAGGCAAAGGAGGTGGACGATACCGGTTTCAAGCTGTGGTACACGGGGACGGCTGCAAACAGAAATGGCGTAGGCATTTTGATCAACAAGAGCCTCAAGTATGGAGTGGTAGACGTCAAGAGACGTGGGGACCGGATTATCCTGGTCAAGCTGGTAGTTGAGGACTTGGTTCTCAATGTTATCAGCGTGTATGCCCCGCAAGTAGGCCACAATGAGAACACCAAGAGGGAGTTCTGGGAAGGCCTGGAAGACATGGTTAGGAGTGTACCGATTGGTGAGAAGCTCTTCATAGGAGGAGACCTCAATGGCCAAGTGGGTACATCTAACACAGGTTTTGAAGGGGCGCATGGGGGCTTTGGCTATGGCATCAGGAATCAAGAAGGAGAAGATGTCTTAAGCTTTGCTCTAGCCTACAACATGATTGTAGCTAACACCCTCTTTAGAAAGAGAGAATCACATCTGGTGACTTTTAGTAGTGGCCAACACTCTAGCCAGATTGATTTCATCCTCTCGAGAAGAGAAGATAGGCGTGCGTGCCTAGACTGTAAGGTGATACCTGGAGAGAGAGTGTTGTACCCCGGCATAAGCTGGTGGTTGCTGACTTCCGCTTTCGGATTCATGTCCAGCGGGATAGGCGTGCCAAAGTTGCTAGAACGAAGTGGTGGAAGCTCAAGGGGGAGGTAGCTCAGGTGTTCAAGGAGAGGGTCATTAAGGAGGGCCCTTGGGAGGAAGGAGGGGATGCGGACAATGTGTGGATGAAGATGGCGACTTGCATTCGTAAGGTGGCCTCGGAGGAGTTTGGAGTGTCTAGGGGAAGGAGAAGCGAAGATAAGGATACCTGGTGGTGGAATGATAATGTCCAGAAGGCGATTAAAGAGAAGAAAGATTGCTTCAGACGCCTATACCTGGATAGGAGTGCAGACAACATAGAGAAGTACAAGATGGCGAACAAGGCCGCAAAGCGAGCTGTTGGTGAAGCAAGGGGCCGGGCATATGAGGACCTCTACCAACGGTTAGGCACGAAGGAAGGTGAAAGGGACATCTATAAGATGGCCAAGATCCGAGAGAGGAAGACGAGGGATATTGGCCAAGTCAAATGCATCAAGGACGGAGTAGGCCAACTCTTGGTGAAGGACGAGGAGATTAAGCATAGATGGCGGGAGTACTTCGACAAGCTGTTCAATGGGGAGAATGAGAGTTCTACCATTGAACTGGACGACTCCTTTGATGAGACCAGCATGCGTTTTGTGCAGCGAATCCAGGAGTCTGAGGTGAAGGAGGCTTTAAAAAGGATGAAAGGAGGCAAGGCGATGGGCCCTGATTGTATCCCCATTGAGGTGTGGAAAGGTCTCGGGGACATAGCGATAGTATGGCTAACCAAGCTTTTCAACCTCATTTTTCGGGCAAACAAGATGCCAGAAGAATGGAGACGGAGTATATTAGTACCAATCTTCAAGAACAAGGGGTATGTTCAGAGTTGTACTAATTACCGTGGAATTAAGCTAATGAGCCATACAATGAAGCTATGGGAGAGAGTCATTGAGCACCGCTTAAGAAGAATGAAAAGCGTGACCAAAAATCAGTTTGGTTTCATGCCTGGGAGGTCGACCATGGAAGCCATTTTCTTGGTACGACAACTTATGGAGAGATATAGGGAGCAAAAGAAGGACTTGCATATGGTGTTCATTGACTTGGAGAAGGCCTATGATAACATACTGCGGAATGTCATGTGGTGATCCTTGGAGAAACACAAAGTCCCAGCAAAGTACATTACCCTCATCAAGGACATGTACGATAATGTTGTGACAAGTGTTTGAACAAGTGATGTCGACACCGATGACTTCCCGATTAAGATAGGACTACATCAGGGGTCAGCTTTGATCCCTTATCTTTTTGCATTGGTGATGGATGAGGTCACAAGGGATATACAAGGAGATATCCCATGGTGTATGCTCTTTGCGGATGATGTGGTGCTAGTTGACGATAGTCGGACGGGGGTAAATAGGAAGTTAGAGTTAGACAAACCTTGGAATCGAAAGGGTTTAGGCTTAGTAGAACTAAAACCGAGTACATGATGTGCGGTTTCAGTACTACTAGGTGTGAGGAGGAGGTTAGCCTTGATGGCCGGGTGGTACCTCGGAAGGACACCTTTCGGTATTTGGGGTCAATGTTGCAGGAGGATGGGGGTATTGATGAATATGTGAACCATCGAATCAAAGCCGGGTGGATGAAGTGGCGCCAAGCTTCTGGCATTCTCTGTGACAAGAGAGTGCCACAAAAGCTAAAAGGCAAGTTCTATAGGACGGCGGTTCGACCCGCAATGTTGTATGGCGCGGAATGTTAGCCGACTAAAAGGCGACATGTTCAACAGTTAGGTGTGGCGGAGATGCGTATGTTGAGATGGATGTGTGGCCACACGAGGAAGGATCGAGTCCGGAATGATGATATATGAGATAGAGTTGGGGTAGCACCAATTGAGGAGAAGCTTGTCCAACATCGTCTGAGATGGTTTGGGCATATTCAGCACAGGCCTCCAGAAGCTCCAGTGCATAGCGGACGGCTAAAGCGTGCGGAGAATGTCAAGAGAGGGCGGGGTAGACCGAATTTGACATGGGAGGAGTCCGTTAAGAGAGACCTGAAGGATTGGAGTATCACCAAAGAGCTAGCTATGGACAGGGGTGCGTGGAAGCTTGCTATCCATGTGCCAGAGCCATGAGTTGGTTGCGAGATCTTATGGGTTTCACCTTTAGCCTACCCCAACTTGTTTGGGACTAAAGGCTTTGTTGGTGTTGTTGTTGTTGTCTCTCTACTATGGGTAAGTCACTTAGATTTACCATCCCATGTAGCAGAGGCGAATAATAAGAGTAAGTCGGTATGGTGATCAATCCATCCTGCACCCAAATCATTACCCTGTATATGGTTTAGCGAATCTCGCATTCTAACACTCGGTCATCCTCATAAGCATTGCAGAATTTCTCTTGTCGACGAACCAAGTTCGGATAAATCCACGGATTCTGCAAGCCAAACAAACATCTATCGTTTCTTCACAACTCTCAGGTTTTGCGTAAACTCCTATAAGATCGTCTGTTAATAAAATCGTAACTTCTTCCAGGGTTTTTCCTTCAGCAAGAATGTGCTTGCTTCTTGGCAGGTCTTGGGGCCTCTGGGTTATGGCCCATCTCATCACTTGAAATCCTTGAACTCATCATTGGGGCAGCTGATCACTATTCCAACATCTAGCTTCCCAGCATTCTTAAATCCATCCAATTGTACTGTCTCCCTTCCTTCTATTTGTACCAAACTCAGACGTGGTTACTCAGACTCATCATGGAGTCACAATTGCTCCATATCCAACATTCTACCTCATTTATATCTAATAGCACTACATCCCTTCATATTCTTGGGGTATCTCATGTATCGAGACAAAACTCATACTTATTTTGTCCGAAATCCACTCCGTGTAATATCATTATATTTACCAAGGGTCAAGTGCCCTCACAGGGTACTACCACCCTTAAAATGCTCCAATCTTCCATAGACCATATTTCTCATATCCTCGAAAATGGTCAAAATCCTTCTCCATAAAATCCAAATCAGTACTAACGATGATAACTTTATTGATTCTCAAATTATTACAATCTCCTGCATTTCCATTACATAATTTAACTTCTCCTGAAAATAAGGGTGCTTACTACTCTATTTATTACATTCCTTACTCCAGTATCAAAATTCTGAAGTACTCTGCTCATGCTTCCTTGCATTCTGGACATTCCCTAGAACCATGTCCTACTTCTTTGCAATGTAAACAAATGACTTTCGACAAATCTCGGGGCTTATTTGTGATTGTGCCTACTCCTTGGTTTCTTGGCTCCTTTCCTGGGCACATATTGGCATAGTGACCCAAGGTTCTGCACTTGAAACAAGTGATGTAACTTTGGTTCTTCTCGGTAAACTTCTCTTCTTCCTCCTGGATTTCTTCGTTCCGATCAATACTTCCATTTCCTGTGGATCAAACTCCACTTATTCCATCGGGAAGTCCTCCAGGTATTCTTGGCTTTTCTTTGTGCAATACCGTGATAAATGTCCTTCTTCCCCCACATGAATAACAAGCATGGGAGTAAAATCTGTTTAGGCCTTCTCCATCGGGGTCTTCAACAACTTCCTTCTTCACAGGTTCCTCAAAACTTTCCCTGTGGGCTTCTTTCATTGCTTCATTCTTCTGCTAGATGGTTTGTTGTACCATAGGGTAAATGTGACACTGAGCAGGGTAGTGGGTAGTCCCTTCACACAGGAAACAAGTCACGCGCATAGTGGGGCATTCTTCAGCTGGGTGACTTTCTTCACAATGAGGGCATTCACCCTTGTGTTCTTTATGGGTGTGTCCTATTTCTCCACAGAGCTTGCATGCATAGGGTTTCTTCATATCACTTCCATAAGGTTTCAATTTCTGGGACACAAACCGAGACTTCGGCAAAGTCAACTTAAATTCTTTCCAAGTTGTTACTCCTTGCCACCCATTGATGGTTTGGTACATCCTCCACCAAGTAGTAGCACCTCTTTCAAAGCACTGAAGAGCATGCTGGGTCATATCCTTTTCGGCTATAGGGTTATTCTTCATGTGATCTTCCCTGTTCTGAATCCATCGGTCCGTCTCCAATTGACTTATCGGTCCCGGAAATATGAGTACATCTCCATTCATCCTCTATTGGGTCCATGGGTTTTGGGGGGGTAAGATGAGAGAGATAGAGAGGGATACACACAATGCAAACAATAGTTAAAAAAGGACAGATTTTATTTGTGGCTGTCGGAAAAACATCAAACAAAAGACAGCTCACAAGCGTCGCATCTAACATAGATATATAACAGGGGTTTGGTCTTCTAAAGGTCAATAAATCTTCAATGTCGTCAAACTCTTCAGGTCTTGTTCATGTCTTCGATGGCTTCTTCCGATCATGCTTGTCCTTCTCAAGTTCTTTTGCCAGATCATCTCTATTGACGCGAAGTCTCTCATGACGTCCTTTAATATTCCTGGAGTTGCGTTCCAAATTTCTAGGTTTCAACATCCTTGGCATGAACCATGGTCCTACTGTCCTTCAGTTCCTGACGAATCTCCGGTGTCTCGAGGTTTTGCTCCACCAGCTTGGCTACTTTCAGCTTCTGGGTCCTGAGTTCCTCACGAAATGCTTCCTTGTCAAATACGGCTTCTTGCAGATCCACCCTAAACTTCTTGAGGTAATACTCCACATCCTGGTGATTCACCAGTTAAGGTTAAAACTGCATCCTTTGCTGATAGGTGCTCCATTAGCCCTTTTGTCATTCAATCCTTCTGACAAAATGCATTCTTAACTTAGCACGGTGACAATAGCATAAGAGGGCGATAATATCCTGGATAGCCGTGTTTCTGCTCTTGTCATTTCCATGAGCTATCATTCCATAGTTGATATCTCCTGCCTTAGGGTTTTCTTGGCAAAATCTTTGAGTTCTAATGCTCTATGTTCTGGTCTTTCTCCGATACACCTTGATCTTGCGTTTTGATGGCTTCCATAGTCTGACAAGTTACATAAGGGTAGCCTTCCTATGTCATACCAATGTAGAAATTCTTCAGAGCCTTCAAATTCTCCTAGTCTTCGGAGTCTCCAACCATTGTAGTTTCCATTATAATACACGGTGAAATCCTCTTCATTCCGAAATGGTCTTAGTTGTCCGATATCTTGTCCTTCTCGGAGTGGTCTCATCAGCTGAATCTTCGCGTGGTCAAAAGGGGAAAGGAGTATAGTCTCACTAAAAAGGAATATTTGAATAAGCTCAGAAGAGAAGAGAGGTAAACGATCTTTTTGAAAAGAAAGTTGTAGAGAAAAAAATCTTTCATATGGGCTTGCCAGTTTCTAGGGGTCACGTCCTACAGTCAACATGTGCTCTGATACCATCTTGTAGCGACCCGACCTCAGATGGTCAAGTCTCTATGCTTAAGTGTCATCCCTGGATCGGTATGCTGACACACACAGTACTCGAGGATTTATAACAGAGGTAAATCACATGCATAAAGTAACGTAAATACTATTACCTCAATCCAAATAGCGAAAGTAACAACAAGGTTGTGGATTCCCATCAACACCAACGGCAAAGTTGAGTGTAGAAATCGTAGCCCTAACGTATCACTTACTCGTCGTAAGATAATCCTGCAACATGAGACGTTGCAGCCACAAAGGGTCAGTACATTGAATGTACTGGCAAATTCACACGATAGGATAACGATGAATAATAGCTATCACTACATGCATATATGGCTGGTGGAAAAGCTCTATGGTTATAATGTTTTTGCGAAAAGCCAATATTTTCCTACTGCAAAGGAATATATTTTATTTAACTACAAAGTTGGTTGAAAATATTGAGAAGGTTCCTCCAACTCAATCCCAATTAAAAGTCAACAACCCAACAAATTAATTAAGTAACGTGATGAGATCAACATGATAATCCAAGAACCAAATACTCGAAATTGTCCATAACCGAGGACACGGCTAACCATGATTAGTTTGTACACTCTGTAGAGGTTTGCGCACTTTTCCCCACAAGACTCGATCTCCTCCGTTGGATTTCTCGCAGTACATGGTGTTTGAGAAACGGATGACCGATACAATGTCTTTCAGAAGCATTAACTCTAACCCCGGGTAGACAATACCAACCTACATCCCTCTACATCTGCTAGCCTACCACTGGAAGAGGTCATGCAACATACTCAACTATGCTAGAGCCCATAATAGCTTGTGGCTGCACACGGAAGTTTCTAGCATGAATAATCTTATGATCCCTTTGAGCCTGGGTGGCGGACCTTAGGATGATCTCACGGATGCCCCGGGATCTCCTAGGACAACACTGGATTCCCCAGGTGCCCAAACAAGCAATCCACCCAGATGTGTATTAAAGTTGCCACCTTAAGTTGAACCATTAAATAAACAACCTCACATCTGTCATGGAATACTCTCAAACCCAATCCACGTCTACGAGCATAGCATGGCAATATAAGCATAACGCAGAAGTAACTCCCAAGGGTTTGATAATAAAACAGGTAATAGGTTCTACCTCATCAACTACTTCCCAATACCCACAAGTTAATCACATCCTAATCATGCAGTGTTTGAGGGTGAATCTAATGCATAAAAACTGGGTATGAAAGGGATATGATCAAAGTGTGAACTTGCCTTGTACTTTTGATGAAGATGATTCGCACTCAAAACTCTTGATAGTTCTACTCGTCACACTCCGGTCAATCTATCGTGAGCAAGCAATAGTAACCACACATAAGCAATCACTCAAAAGATCGGAAAGAACGAAGAAGACAATTCGGAAAACACCAAAACCAAGCAAAAAAACTCTTGCAACATAAAACAATTTCTAACAGTACCAAAATTATGTGAATTTGGCCTTATCAGAAAGTTTAGGTCAAGAGCTTCGAATAGCAAAAAGAATCAACTAAATCGGAGTTTTAAAACTCAAGTTACGAGCAAACGAAGTTTGAATTCAAATCTGATCTAATTCAAATTTTCAAACTTTCAAAAATATGCTTAAGTTGTTTTACTGGGTAGAGGGGATCATAAAGAAGAAGTGGGCGTTGACAAACGGTGTAAAAGTAGTGATCGTTAGAAGAACATGGACTATTCTGTAAGAAAATCATCACAGATAGGTCCCTAGCCGGAATTAAAATAAAAATAAAAATCCTATCGAACGAACGTTTGCTACAGAACCCTACAGAACAAAATCGTTCGCTACCGAGTACTAACGGACGAACGTCCGCTAACTAACTAAACCTAAAAAAATAAACCGATCTAAAAAACCGAACTAAAAAGAGAAAACTGGGGCGGTTTGCGGTTTATACCGGTCGGGGCGAATAAACCGACGGCGGCGGCGGTTCCCGGCGAGGTAGATCGGTTCGGCGGCGCGGCGGGTCCGGCGACGGGCGTCGGCGACGGGGCGAGGCGAGAGGGCGGCGGTGGTGGCGCGGGGCTGTGGCGTGGCGCAGCGGCGGCTCGGGGCGGCGAGGGGCAGCGGCAGCAGAGCCGGCGGCAGGCGGTGGTGGTTGCGGCGGCGAGATGCGGCGGCGGCGCGGTTGTGCGGGCGGCAGCGAGAGGACGAAGGGGAGATAGAGGGGGCCGGGCGGCTATTTTAGGACGGCGGGGCGATGCGGTGGCGTGGGCGAGGGGGCAGAGAAGAGGCGGCGGCGGGAGTCTGGCTGCGGCACGAGATCGGCGGCGGCGTCGTGCTGGAGTCCGTCGGGAGGTCGGGGGCGACGCGGTGCGGGCTGGGCTTGGCCTGGCCTGGGAGCTGGGCCGGCCCAGTCGGTGGCCTAGAAGTTTTTTTTAGTAAAGATTTTCCGGACAAGCAAAAATAAATAAAACAAAATAAACAAAAATATTATATAGGCATATAATATAACAAAATTTTCAGAAAATTATTTTCTACAACCTGAACATTTTTCTAATGTCAAATAAAATCCGCAAAAATTCAAATAAATCAAAGAGTCCTTCTGATGCAATAAACCCCACTAAAAATCATTTTAAAAATACCAAAATGATTTCAAATTTATTTTTCTCCAATTTTCTGATGTAGGGGAATCATTTTACCCTAATTTCCATATATTTTATTTTTGGAGAAAAATAATTTGAATAAAAACAAAATAACTCCAAATTGAAAACAATTCCAATTGTGATATTAAATTTGATCCTTTTAAACTCCCAACTCATATTTCATATGTTTTGAAGAAGTCATTTTATCTTCACTCATGAAAATCATTGAGTTGCTTGAAGTTTCTGAATTTGAAATTATTTCCAAATGAAATTCAAATATTTTCAACACCCCTTTTCATTTAAATAAATGGAAGAAGTCATGTCATCTTCTCTCCAGGGTTTTGTGATGAAAAGAATTTGAATTCATGGAGATCAGAAAGCAAGGGTGAAAGTTTGGGAAAGTCCTTTTATTCCCTCTCATTTAACTTTCAAAAAGTTTCGAATTTCACTCACTTTCTGTCAATCAATCACACAACAATCAAACAATCAATCAAATCTATCTATTTAATATAACATTCCAAAATTTAGAATTTTGGGATGTTACACTAGCCATGGGAGGACTCTCTCTCATTCAAGATTTCACATCCAATGATTTTATTCAAACATCAAGTAAAATGAAAATACGCTCCAAGCAAAACACATATCATGTGACAAATAAAAATATAGCTCCAAGTAAGGTATACCATGGTTTTGAAGATGAAAGAGGGGATTCCTTCCGGGGCATCTCCAAGCTTAGGCGCTTGAGTCTTCCTTGAATATTACCTTGGGGTTCCTTGGGCATCCCAAGCTTAGGGTCTTTCCACTCCTTATTCTCCTTGTATCGATATCTCACCCAAAACTTGAAAACTTCAATCACACAAAACTTAACGGAACTTCATGAGATGGGTTTGTATGAGAAAGACAAATCATTCGCTTTGGTACTGTCAAGAAAAGATTCATAATTGTTCTCACACAATGCCTACTGTAGCATATCATTTCTACAATTTATATTGAGCAATATAAGCCATAGAAACTAGAAAACAAGCAAACTATGCATTGAAAACAGAATCTGTCAAAAACAGAACAGTCTGTAATGATCTGAATAACAACCATACTTATGTTACTCCAAAAAGTCTAAAAAATTAGGACAACGTAGACAATTTGTATATCAATCATTTGTAAAATATTCAGAATTTTTCAATGCTCCAGTAATTTTAAACAATTATGTGACTAGGCGTAGAAGTTTCTATTTTTGCATAGAATCAAGTCAACTATCATCCACACTACCCCAAAGGCTTTACTTGGCACTTTATTAAAACAAAAACTATAAAACATGATTACTACAGTAGCTTAATCATGTGAACACACAAAAACAGTAAGGATATATATTGGGTTGTCTCCCAACAAGCGCTTTTCTTTAATGCCTTTTTAGCTAGGCATGGTATTATAATGATACTCTTCCAAGCCCAATTCCGATGATAGTCTTATTCATACTCCAAAATATATAAGTGAAGTACATTGAGTATTCTATAATTAATATAGATTTACCAACATCCAAGCTCAAAATATATAAGTGAAGCACATGAACCATTCTATAAAGCCGTACTCAAATTATTTAAGTGAAGCACAAAGAGCAATCTATAAAGACATACTCAAATATTTAAGTGAAGCACAAAGAGCATTCTAAAAATCAATGAAGGGCTATCTCACACTAGCATGGAGCATAAAGGAAAAGATAAGAGAAATAAACACAAAAGACGCATATCATGTGAACAAAACAAAAACCAAGGTATAGCGATAATTGTTGAAGAAGAAAGATGGGATGCCAACCGGGGCATCCCCAAGCTTAAATGCTTGAGTATCCTTGAAATATTTACTTGGGGTGCCTTGGGCATCCACAAGCTTGAACTCTTGCCTCTCCTTATTCTTCTCATATCGGTAACTCCTCGTTCTTCGAACGCTTCATCCACACAAAACTTAACAAAAAAACTTGTGAGATCCGTTAGTATAATAAAGCAAACCACTACCTTTAGGTACTGTTATAAACTCATTCCAATTTCATATTAGCATTATATATACTGTATTCCAACTTCACCATGGTTCATATCCCCGATACTACCCATAGATTCATCAAAATAAGTGAACAACACATAGAAAACAGAATCTGTCAAAAACAGGACAGTCTGTAGCAATCTAGAACTTTCGTATACTTCTGTAACTCCAAAAAATCTAAACAAATAGGACAATCTAGACAATTTGCAGAGCAATAATGTGTAAAGGTTTCAAGATTTTATCATGCTCCGGTAAAAAATGTAAATTCAAACACTACAGCCAAAGTTTATGTTTTTCTGTTGCACACACCAAACAAGCAATTTACACATTCTAAAGCCAAACCTTGGCACATTATTTTTATAATACAATGAATATATACAAGGGGATACTTATTTTTGAGAAACTTCCATGAAAAATTCTACATTGTTTCCAGGAGCATGAACACAAGTGTTCAAGGTCGACCCTCACTTCTCCAATGCATAACCTTCCAATCACTTCTCTTTTTGAAAAAGTTTTTAGGCATAAGAGGCAAGTAATTTTTTTATATTTTCATTCTTTCAAAAAAAGTTCGATTCACCCACAACTAAACAGAAACAAAAGGGAAAACAAAATCTACTTAGTGAAGAATAGTTTTGAATAATAATTTCTCTTGAGAGCTCATGATTGGGGCATGAATATAACATTGACTTAAGCCTCCCCTAAGCTAGAGCGATACTTTCTCATTCATGAGGCCAAAAATTTTATATATAATTCCGATAACGATGATGCATATGATAACTTTTTTGGTGAAACTCCAATTCCAAGATCCAATATCATCGCATAGCCTATACCATGCGAATGCTTTTCCCTTCAAAGATAAAGGGAAAACCTTCTTCTTAGTTTCATCTCCTGGTAAACCTGCAAGCTTAAATAATCCACATATATCAAGTGCATATCAGGATGTTCGGTTCCATCTCCTGCATAAGGATTAGCTAGCAGTTGTTCTATCATACCCGAAGGAATTTCATATTCAATATTTTCAGTAGCCGCAGTAGGTTGAGGGGTAACTAATTGTGGTTTTGGTCGAGGTGAAGATACCCCGAACAAACCCCTCAAAGGATTGTTCTCCATAGTAACAAGTGACAATAAATTTCAGCACATAGTAATATTTTTTCCTTACCAAGAGCGCTTCACTCCCCGGCAACGGTGCCAGAAAAGACCCTTGATGACCCACAAGTATAGGGGATCAATCGTAGTCCTTTTGATAAGTAAGAGTGTCGAACCCTATGAGGAGCAGAAGGAAATGACAAGTGGTTTTCAACAAGGTAATGTCTGCAAGCGCTGAAATTGTAAGTATCAGAGTAGTTTGATAGCAAGATAATTTGTAAGGAGCAAGTAACGGTAATAGTAACAAAAGTGCAGCAAGGTAGCCCAATCCTTTTGAGGAAAAGGACAAGCCAAAATGGTCTCTTATAATAAGCAAAGCGTTCTTGAGGGTACACGGGAATTTCATCTAGTCACTTTCATCATGTTGGTTCGATTCGTGTTCGCTACTTTGATAATGTGATATGTGGGTAGACCGGTGCTTAGGTGATGTTCTTACTTGAACAAACCTCCTACTTATGATTAACCCCCTCGCAAGCATCCGCAACTATGAGAAAAGTATTAAGAATAAATTCTAACCATAGCATTAAACTTTTGGATCCAAATCAGTCCCTTACGGAATAGCGCATAAACTAGGGTTTAAGCTTCTATCACTCTCGCAACCCGTCATCTAATAACTACTCCACAATGCATTCCCTTGGGCCCAAATATGGTGAAGTGTCATGTAGTCGACATTCACATGACACCACTAAGGGAATCACAACATACATACTATCAAAATATTGAACACATATCAAGTTCACATGATTACTTGCAACAAGATTTCTCCCGTGACCTCAAGAACAAAAGTAACTACTCACAAATGATAATCATGCTCAAGATCAGAGAGGTATTAAATAGCATATTGGATCTGAACATATAACCTTCCACCAAATAAACCATATAGTAATCAACTACAAGATGTAATCAACACTACTAGTCACCCACAAGTACCAATCTGAGGTCCCGGTATAAAGATTGAACACAAGAGATGAACTAGGGTTTGAGAGGAGATGGCGTTGTTGAAGATGTTGATGAAGATTGCCCTCCCTAAGATGGGAGAGTTGTTGGTGATGATGATGACGATGTTCCCCCTCTGGGAGGGAAATTCCCCGGGCAGAATCGCTCCGCCAGAGGGCAAAAGCGCTCCTGCCCAAGTTCTGCCACGAGATGGTAGCACTCTGTCTTGAAAGTCCTCTCCTTATTTTTTCTAGGTCAAAATGACTTATATATCAGAAGATGGGCACCGGAGGTGGGCTGGGCTGAGCACAACCCACCAGAGCGCGCCTGAGGGGGCCTGGCGCGCCCTGGTGTCTTGTGCCGGTAGTTATTTGCTCCATTATTTCTTGTTTATTCCATATAAAATCCTCGTGAAGTTTCAGCTCATTTGGAGTTGTGCAGAATAGGTAGCTTGACATAGCTTTTTCAGGTCCAGATTTCCAACTGCCGGAATTCTCCGTCTTTGTGTGTACCTTGCATATTATGAGAGAAAAGGCATTAGAATTACTCCAAAAAGCATTATTATGCATAAAAACATTATGAATAACAGTAGGTAAACATGATGCAAAATGGACATATCAGTACCCACCAGCTTTATCTTCGCACGCAAGGAAGTGTGTTCTTATCCTCCATGATAGCTGGGACCCACCAGGTCGAAGTGTACGTACAGTTGTCTGTGTGGTCGCAGATGTGTACGTACATACCGGTCAATCGGTATGTCTCCACGATGAACCGTGGCCGAGTAAGGAGCGGTAGCAGTTCACGCAGTCCAGTCTAAATCATGTACACATACGATAGCCACGCTGCAAAAAACATGGCCACATACGTACATACGAGTGTGGTCTCGAACGTGTACAACGACCGTGTCATGTTCATTGGCAGCCAACCGGCTGGATCAGAATGCGTCATGTTCAACGGGGGCCAACCGACTTGGACGGAACAAGTGAAACAGGGTGTGGCGTACCGCAGTACGGAGGAAATGGCCTTCTGTTCGACCGCCTACGGTCGAAATGGGACCCTATTTATCGGGAAGGGTCTGGCATACCGCAAAACGGAGGAAACAGATTTCTATTCGAGCTCCTACGGTCGAAACAGGGTCCTGTTGATCGGGAGGGGTCTGGCGTACTGCAAAACGGAGGAAACTGACTTCTCTTCCAGCTCCTACGGTCGAAACGGGGTCATGTTGATCGGGAGGGGTCTGGCGTACCACAAAATGGAGGAAACGGACTTCTCTTCGACCTCCTAGGGTCGAAACAGGGTCCTGTTCATCGGGAGGGGTGTGGCATACCGCAAAACAGGACTCCACGGGCTACTATTCATCCACCATCGACTTCCTCCAGCCTCCACCTGCTACTGTTCATCCACCGTCGACCTCCACCAGCCACTGTAATCCACGGGCTACTGTTCATCCAGCCTCCACCGGCTACAGTTCAACCAGCCTCCACGGGGTCCTGTTCATCCACCCCCAGCCGGCTAGGGTGTGTGGCAGCCTCCTCGGGGTCCTGTTCATCCAGCGGCAACTGCCTACTACCATGGGGTCTTGTTCATCCAGCGGCAACCGCCTACACATGGCCGGGTCCTGTTCATCCATCCCGCACTGGGAACTGTTCATCCACAGCCAACCCAGCCGGCTTGACTCACCACGTCTCGACTCATTCTACGTATTGCACACGCGGCAGCAACGGGCATTGTTCATCCAGTGGCAACCCAAATGGCTAACTACGTCTTGCACACGGGGGTTCCATCGGCTTTAGTAAGCAGCAGCAGCGGTCGATTGCTCGGGTTCAATTAGCAGCACCAACGAAGGAACCGCTCGGGTTCAGTTAGCAGCGAAGGGATCGATCGGCTTCAGTACTTAGTGGGATCGATCGATCGCTCGGGTTCAGTAGGCGGACGCCTCGCTCGGGTTCAGTTAGCGAGCGCCTCACACAGCAATCATGTGTACGAGAGAAACGCGCAACCACACTGCATCGCTCGGCCCTGACCACCCACCGTAACCGGGAACTCCACGAAAATTTCCTCGCCCTCACTTCTACCACGATTTTTAATGTCATGGACGGCCCAAAGAATGTCATGCAGGTGCGTCCCCGGCCCGCCCAGGACAAAAAGCCCATTTTCTGTCATGATTTTTTGTCATAGAAGTAGGAGCCCACCACATCTATGATGATATGTGTTTTTGTCACAATTATCGTCATAAAAGTGTCATAACCATGACAGGAAAAAATCGTTCGGGCCAAATGTCACGGATGTGTCTATTTTTGTAGTGCATTCACCAGCGGCCGCCAACGACCACTGTCGCCCGGAGCTCAACCGCAGGTATATATCCCCTCACTATCATCTCTCCTCTCCATCACACATTTATTCTGTTGGATGGCATTGATTACCATGACCGGTCTAAAGTGCATGATATCTGTGCCCCCTACTATCTTGGGGATCAGGGTTATCACGACAAAGTTTAAGTGAGACATATCAACGCGTGCTAGTATAAAACTCCTGGAACATCGACATGATCACCGACTTGATATGGTTCCAGAATTTCTGGAAAAAGGTGACATGAAAGCCATCCGGACCAGGAGCAAAATTGGCCTTCATCTCCATGATAACCTGGCCCACATCCCCGGCCGAGAATGGGAGGGTGAGATCCACATTCTCAGTGGCCAAGACCAAGGCATCCGCATGCCAGGCGGTCCAAGGTCAATGCAACCCTGGATTGTGGTTCTACCTAGAAGAGCTCCTAATACAAGGAATAAATGTGGATAGAGATGTCCGGCCTCCTCCATGAGGCCATCGTCTGCACACATGTACATGATGGAGCACATCCGCCTTCTCTGAGAAATAGGTTGTGTTGGCATAACCATTCAAAAGAAAATTCTAAAGGCTTCACTGCTACTAGAATAACTCTGGTAGCCCTTGAAAACCTCCATAAGGGATGCCTCAAGGGTTTAGCATTGAAGCCACTCTTTAGGGGTAAGGCCGGAAGCATCAGGTGCCTAGTCAATGGCCCAGATCCGGTCCAGGAGATCTCCCTTATGGAGATGAGGGGCAGCCCCGACTTTAGCCCCAACCCTCGCATGAACTGACAAGATTCTTTGGCATAGTGATGCCAAATGTCCAAAATGTCCACCGCCTGAAGGCTCGGGGAGGAGTAGCGACTACCACTAGCTACCTTAGGTGAATTGATTCCATGAAGCATGGATGAAGTAGTCAAAAGTTCTCAAATGAAATCAGTTCGCTTTAGAGGGAGTGCCCTCCTCCAAATAGAGAAGGAGAGAGGAGTGGTCCAAGCTGATGTTAGTAAGTGATAGGCCATAAGCCATGGCGAGACACGTCGGGCATGTGTCTCTGCACGCGTCGAGCGCGTCAAGCGCGGTTCGGGCCGCGTCGGGCTCGTGGCAGGTGTGTGTGTGTGTGTGTGTGTGTGTGTGTGTGTGTGTGTGTGTGTGTGTGTGTGTGTGTGTGTGTGTGTGTGTGGGCGTGTGCGTGCGTAGCACGGGAGGTCCATGCGGGTGTGCGTCGTGCGCATGTGTGTAGGTGCATTCTGTTGGTGAGATTAGGGGGTGCGTGGAGTTGGTCCGAGGCGGGCTCACCACGACCCGGACGTGTGTGTGCATGTCGCGGGCGCGGCCAGAGCGGGCCGGACCAAGCGCTCGGCATGGACTGGGACATGGGGTGCGTGCCCTGACGTGGCCCAGGGTATAAGGACCCTCCCATATGCATTGTAATAGGTGCGGGTTGAGTTCGTGCTCGAGAAAAAGAAAAAGAAAAAACGTCGTTCGTGCAACGGTGGCGTTCATGCGCCGGCAACACTGTGTCTCCATTCGATCCCTTTCTTCTTCCTTTCGGTGAGTGCCACAGAGAGAGAGAGAGAGGTGTGCGATGAGGAGAGGAACCAGCAGTGAGCTAGAGTTTTGGGTTTGAAATCCAACATTTGGCATCAGAGCCACGTTAGCGGGGGTGGTCGCCGGTGATGTCACTCGTGCCCTACGCCGGCGGGTCGGGGAGCTCGCTGCCGATGTAGGTCCCTATGCTCACTAGTGACAACTACACCGCGTGGGCAATCAAGGTGGAGGCCAACCTGGACGCGGTCGGGCTCTGGGAGGCGGTGGTTCCGGCGAAGGACGCGGCAACGGTTGTCGCAAAGAAGGACAAGCCAGCACGAGCTTACCTGCTCGGGGCGCTCTCCGAAGACCTGCTGATGCACATGTCGACGAAGAAGACGGCGGCAGAGGTATGGGCCAACTTGAAGGCCCGTTTCGTCATAGTTGGTCGGGTTCGGGCGGCCCGGCTAGCCACCCTCTGCGGCGAGTTCGAGTGGCTACGGATGGCGGACGTCAAGTTGTTGGACGCCTTCGCCGGCAAGATTGGCGGCATGGCGGCGCAATACGCGGGGCTCGGGATGACGCTGGGAGAAGTCGAGATGGTGAAGAAACTACTGGGCTCGGTTCCAGACCGGCTGTACGTGGCGGTCGCCGGCATTGAGCAATTCTGCAACGTCGAGATGATGTCGTTCGAGGAGGCGCTCGGCCATCTGAAGACGTTCAACGAGAGGTCGGGCCGGCGCGCGCGGGCTGGCGGAGAGCGGGCGGATGATCAACGGATGCTCATGACGGCACAGTGGGCAATGCGGCGACTACAGCAGGGAGGATGCGGCAACGACCACGACGACGACGGGGCGGGAAGCATGGCGTCTGGCGGCGGAGGGAAGAGGCGCGGCCGCTGCTACAACTGCGGGCAGCGCGGTCACTTTAAGCGCGACTGCACTAGGCCTCGAAGGGCGGCGGCGGCAGAACAGGCTCTCATCACGGAGACCGGCGACGACGACCCGGCACTGCTCTAGGCCGTGGCTTAGGGGGTGATTGATAGGCAATAAGCCACGGCGAGACGCGTCGGGCGCGTGTGCGTGCGCACGCCTGGCGCGTCAAGCGCGGTTCGGGCCGCGTCGGGCTCATGGCAAGTGTGTCTGTGTGAGCGCGTGCGTGCGTAGCACGGGGATGTCCGTGCGGGTGTGCGCGTGTGCGTGTGTGTGTAGGTGCATTCTATTGGCGAGATTAGGGGGTGCGTGGAGTTGGTCCGAGGCGGACTCGCCACGACCCGGACGTGTGCATGCATGTCACGGGCGCGGCCAGAGCCACTATTAGGAAAAAGCCTAGTAGCAGCGCGGGTTAAAAGCTAGTAGTAGCGCGGGTTAAAAGCTAGTAGTAGCGCGGGTGGCCGCGCTACTACTACGGCGCTACAGCTAACTAGTAGTAGTAGCGCGGTGGATCCCACGCTACTAGTACATGTGTTAGTAGTAGCGCGGGTTCGACACGCGCTACTACTAACTATCTGTAGCGCGTGTCTGTGACCCGTGCTACTACTATTAATTTCAAAAACCAAAAAAAAAATCTCGACCTCGTGCGTGCTGTCAATGGTGTCAATGGTTCGATCCAGCGACGATAAGGGTCGCCGGAGGTGCGGACGGGCAGCGGAGACCAGATCCAGTGACGGCTGTTGTAGAGGGACCGGATCCAGTGCAGAGGAGAGCAAGACGACGGTGTGAGGGTCCTCTTCACGGCCAAGGCAGAGAGCTCCTCGTTGGCCATGTCGACGACCTGCGCAGGCATGGGCATGGGAGGTGAGTAAAATCGGAGGGACATGGAGAGGGAAAAAGAGAAACAAGGAAGAAAGGAATGAGATGGAGGGCGCACCGGGGCTCGTCGCTAGTGGTGAGGTGGTCCGACGTGGTGGCATGGAGATGCGGGGAAGCTCGGCGAGCTCCGGGACGCCGGCGGCGCGAGACGGCCTCCCTCTTTTGGCGCCATGGAGGAGGAGGCACGCGACGCGAGGAGGTGAACTCGTTGGGCGCCATAGAGGAGGAGGTGTGCAGCACCATGAGAGAGCCTATGGAGAGAGGGGGGAGAGTGAGGGAGAAAGGAAGGATTCGGCCGAGGATATGGGGATTTCACCTACCTTGTACTTACTAATAGCGAGGGGTATAAACCTGCGCTACTACTAAGTTGATAGTAGTAGCGCGGGTTTATACCCCTCGCTACTACTATGGCATGTCCCCGGGGGGCAGGTAGAGACCACTTAGTAGTGGCGAGGATTATAAACCCACGCTACTACTATCAACTTAGTAGTAGCGGGGGTAAAAACCCGCGCTACTGCTACTTACTAATTTATGTTGTGGACTTTATTAATTTAAAGCCGGATGCATCTAGCGTCTTCGTTCTAAAAAAACAGGTGCGGGTTGAGTTCGTGCTCAAGAAAAAAAAAACATCGTTCGAGTGGCGGTGTCTTTCGTGCGCAGGCAACACTATGTCTCCGTTCGATCCCTTTCTTCTTCCTTTCGGTGAGTGCCCGAGAGAGAGGTGTTCGGCGAGGAGAGGAACCAGCAGTGAGCTAGGGTTTTGAGTTTGAGCCCCAACAGGCACTCGCAGGGTGCAAAAAGGGAAGTTAATTTTCCACTACAGCGACTGAAGAACCCGATACAGCACACTCTGGATCAGGTTCACATGGTTGTTAGTCCAGGTGTACCTGGTCTCACACGGGATGTACACATGTGAGCAGTACTGCATGGGAGAGTCATCCACATTGGCCGAGCTTTCGTCATTGGTATACCTCGTTTTCAGGCCTTGGAGAGTGCCTCTGACTTTGATAAAGATTGGAGATAATTGGCTAGGCTGTCAAATTTGAAAACTAAAAATGAACACTCCAATGACTCGGAAGAATCTACTGTTCAGTAAAGCACCCGGTTGGCTGCTAAGGCGCTTCGATTATTGCGCTAAAGCTAAATTTGGACAGGGAATATATCACCATTGTTTGACTTGGCACCAAATTTCACTATACCAATGTCCATGCAGCGGAACCATTACTGTAATAAAATTATGATTTGGGATGCCCAGACAGCGAGCTAGCCCTAGGAGACTGGACTACGACCCCCATTCCGCCTGAGAAGCCTTTATTGGAAGAAAAGAAAAATCGCCTGAGAAGGGAACCCATCGGATCAGCTAGTGCTCGGCTGGGTCATCTTTGTCTAGATCTCGTTAGATGCATTCAGAAGAAAGAGCCAACCCCACATGTCAGGGGATGAACGAACAGCAGGGAGCAAAAATGTATGGAGCGTGGATGTTGTCATTAAGTGTGGCCGGTCCTATAAGGGAGGGGTGATTTGATTTGATGAATTCAGCTTGGAGCCCGTTGGGGTTGAGCGGTTGGAGCTCATCAGCGCGTCATCATGCACTGCTATATATGTGCGTTGCTGAGTCATGTCATCATTGTTAATATTGTTATGTCCAAGTCTCTAGCTAACTGCGTGCGTAGGCAAGAAGAGCCGAGGCGTGCACTATGGATCTTTCATCCTTGGAAAGGCATCTAAACGATTTTATATTAGTTTACGGAGGGAGTGCCTATTACGGAGTAATGGTACTTATATTATAGTACTAGAAAAAACCTAATTAAGGTGTTGGTCTGCGGCGAGATTAATTGGATTGCTCCTGCACAGGCGTGGGGACAATGTTTGTGCTAGCTTTATGTATGATCGTGTTAGTTGACTTGCTCGGTAGGTTAACATTCCATTCGAGAGGACAACGATGGAAGAGAAAGCGTGCGTACATACATCGGACAGGGATGGCTTAAGCGTATCGGAACCGGAACCAAGTGGCAAGCATCAACAGCAAAGTGACGAGGGCTCATCGCTGTTGTTGTCGTACGAGATCGATATCTGTCAACCCGTGCAACAATTCCAAGCTTCCAACACCTGACATCATCCATTTTAACCTACTAAAACGTCTTATATTTTAGAACGGATGTAATAAGTCTTTTTTTCTCATGAAAGTGCACAGGACAGCTGACGTGCCAAGGAGTTTTCTACTCCTAGCTTTTTATTTGGGAAAAGGGCAAAATCCTTGTATGTTTCATTCGTTAATAATATATAGTTTCTCTGTTCAAACTATCAAAATGTCTTATATTTAGAAATAGAGGGAGTAGACGAATACGATACGTACCGAGAGACGACATGGGCACCAAGGCAGAATTGACGACAACACTTGCTGTTTTGTTTCTTTTTACAAGCTTTCTAATTCTAGTGGGGATTGGTCATGACAAAGGGTATTTTCTACCTTGCCCTTTTTCGGGGGTGCGACGGAGGTGGTTCATATGAATAACATACCATTCAAGATGTATGGGGTCCGGTGCGGTGCACCCTACTTGTATGTATGCACTATTTGGGATTAGGAGGATAAGTGCTAACCGGTTCCCAAAGGACGCACGTACTGTCCGGCTTTGTGGGTGAAAACTACTACTAGTGGCTTTCTCGATCGAGATGGATAACCACAGAGCTCTTTTCCATATGAGATGTAGACAAATCTACAGAGGAAACGAAGGCTTCGACGCTCTAAGAGCATCTACGGCCAGACTTGACAAATCCAGGCTCTCAAACCCCCACGAACAGTGATCGGGCACTTCTCAAATCGCGTCGTTCACATGCGTGTCTCTCATATCCGAACCTTTATATCCATAGTATATCATGCAACGTTGATCAAACTACGTAGATCAGCTCCGGACATAGAAATTACACAATAGTTTTCCAAAAGATCCACCAAAATTCACACAAACGACGAACAACTATATACTATATCTAAAACTTGAAATTAAAATCAACTTCACCACTTCCGGGCCGGCCCTTTCCCCTTCTGGTCGCCGGCGTATCTGTACCCGTCGTCGGCTGGTGGAGGATCGTCCGATTCGTCGGAGGAGGAGCCGTCGGAGGAGGAGGAGGAGGAGTCGACGATGACGAGACCTTTGAGGTGCTGGACGGCCCGGTCATGCTGGCGCCTGAGCTTGGCCAGCCGAGCCGCCTCCTTCGCCTTCTCTAACACCTCCCGCTCGGACTGCTCGATGGCAAGCCGAAGAGCCTTGGCGTTCTTCTGGCGGAGCCGCCGAGCGTCCATCTCGGGCGTCGTAAGCGACCGGCGGTAGACCCACGCGAGGAGCCGATGGTCCTCATCGAGCTCCACCGGTAACTCACGCCGGCGGCGGACAGAGCTCTCCACAGCCTCCCTCTCCCTTGCCCACCGCCTCTCGCGGCGGGCGGCGCGCACCTCCGACTCCAGCGTGCGCTTCCGGGCCGGCGGGGCGGGCACAAGTACCTACCGCTGCCCACGAGGGGGAGCAGCAGCCGGCGGGGAGAGGGGACGGCGTGGGGAAGTAGTAGCCGGCGGGGCGATGGGACGCCGTGGGGAGGCCCGATTGTGCTGGCCGCCTGTCGGAGCTGCCCATGGGCCGTGAGGGGCCAGCGCCGGCGTCCGAGATGCAGCGACGGGGAAGCGGCGGCTGCGGCGAGGCTGCAGATCCAGAGCTGTCCCCCGTGTCCACCTTGGACCGCTCCAAGGCGATGTGGAGGGCAAGCTCATACTCCGGATCCACCTCGTCGTCGAAGCGGCTGCCGAAGTTCGACATTGCACCGGATTCGATCAAAATCGGTGAGGGAAAAGGAGAGGACGGGGCGAGAGAGGAGAGTGAGTGAGCTAGGCTTTCGGACCGACGAGGCCGATGGGGTTTTTTGTGGGACACCCGTGGGGTTGGTGATGGGCCGGGCTTGTTGGGCGGACGTGCCCGAGCCACCCTATATCCGCCCCATATTTGGGCTGGATATGGGGGGTGCCGGTCAGTCCGGGCGTTTGAGGCCCGCTCGAGGCGTCCGTCTGTGTCGAAAAAACCTGACCGGGTAACCCGCCCGGGCGTATGAGGCGGCTTCGAGAGGTCCGGATGTAGATGCTCTATGTTCAACTCAAAATTGAAAAGTAAACAAAAAAAGAAGCTCAAATAGTACACGTACATGGAATGGGACAAGCAGATGATACTGGCAGCCGTTGAGAGGAAACAAGTCAAGTACATGCGTGACCCAAGTGGTGGAGTGCCTTTCCCCTTTCTTTGGCAGCATGACTGTGCGTAGTCAAAATGCTCTGACAAATCGCCATCTTTGTGCCTTGATTGGGCCAGCCACTAATCAGCTCATGAGCACCCCCCCTGATTTGTCAATGCTATATAAAACCTGGTGCTGTTGGCCCCTCCACTCAACTAGTGCCCCTTTTCTGAATAATAACCGCCATCACCCACAGCAGTAGCTACCACCTCCGAGAAATGCAGCCGATTTTGGCTCACCATTTCTTCACGTCCTCGTGTGATTTTTACTGTCAAGAGAGGGCAAGGAAGGGGCGAGGACCGATGGATGAGCGTGCGTCCTCTGTCTTGGGTCGCCTTTGTGCTGCTTCGCATCGCACGTGTGTGCCTCTGGAGCACGTACCACGACCAAATCATTGTCTCTTTTATGTGCTCCGTATGTCGCTCAAAGGCTGTGCTGCGCACCAACAGATTGTCCAGGCGCAACCGCCGTTATAGACATAATCTCGATCAGAGTTAAAGGCAGTACAAAAATTACATGGTGTGGACTCCTGACCTAAGTAAATTCATGGCACCATCATAGCCATGAAAATTTACACGGATATTTGAAAACAAGTTAATGAGTAGAGGTGGGACTTACCATGGAGTATTTGGGACTTGATGTTTCTCACTAGACTAGAAAGCGTTTCGTATGTTTTTTATGTTTGCGATAAAGGCTTAGGTAATGTTCCATTCGAAGTAGCCCATATATACAATCCTTGTGAATACAATAAGCTCCCACCCTAAAAGAAGGTTGACAACTTGAAATCTCTTTGCTCATTTATCTTTTGGCAAAACCTCTTTGCTACATGGTTTCTTTGTTTTCTACCTCTTTGTTTCCTATGGGTGTTTTTCTCTTGCACATATGAGTCTATCCACTGAATGGAAGGCATTCTTTGGATGATGGCCACATGGATGGACACCACTGCAATTGATGTCAAGAGGCACTAGCAAAGTGTTATGCAAAAGATATACTTGAAAAGGACTCAATATTAATGGTGGGGGGCACGGTACAAGGTAAATCTCCAAAGCATATCAAGATGGAACATGTTGATCGTTTCTAATATTCTACAAGATGATTTCGTCTAGAGCTATGCTAAATCTAGGCACTTATCTGCACATGCCTATTAGGTGCTTGCCATATGCTGTCATTTTTTGTCTGTACATAGTACCCTTTTTTTGTGAGATCAAGTGTGTACATATTACCTTTGCAAGCAATAAAACTTCACCAGTAAGTGCAACAAGGCTTCACTTCTTTTTTCGACAACGCAATGAAACCTGTACATATGTGGTGCGTGCTAAACCCATCATAGGCCCAAGAAAAGTAGTTAAAAACGCATGAAATTCTCTTGCAAAAATATTGTGATAGTAAATTAACAAACTTGATGTGCCTTTCCATGCATAGACTTATTGTTATACATGATTGGTGCCGTGACAAGCTAACCACAAAATACTCCAAATTTAAATGCCTCTATAAAAAGATATAATCAATGCTAAATGAATATACATGGAGAGAATACATTTTGTATAACTGACTAATGTTGCTTCTTGGCTCATCTTAAGGTGGTAGACCCATAAGTTATTGCTTCCTCAAATTTCTTACTATCTTAGTGCAAGTAAATATGTTATTTTTTTAATTCTAGGAGAAAACCTAAAATACATGGTTCATTTACTCGTTAATGAGTTAATAACTCAATCGTTCATAAAATGTGAAGGGTTGTAACCTTTTGGCACTACCTAGTTTTTAGCAACATACTGTAGTTTTTCTGCCAACATGACATTTGTGACTTCTTTAGCCTGATCTTCCTACCCAAGAAAGAACAATAATTGCAATCTTAGTTCAACACCGGGACCTTCAAAATATAGAGTTTTGAAGAAAGATGAAATGCACCAACAAAGAAAGCTATACCCCTATTGACAACAACTGCTCATGCTTATTTATACCCTTATTTATATGTAGTGCTTCCTGTTCAAGTTGATGAACCCAAAATGTTGAAACAACATCATAACCTCTTAGATAACTCCCCACCCACTAGGTTCATCCTCTTGGCTCAACAATATTTCTAAATAAAGACATACTACTCTCATTCGACAAGAAAACTATATACAACTCTAGCACTACTTTTCAATAAAATTTATTGTTTCCTCCTCAAGCTAACATAACAATATGTGATATATATAGTATGTACTAATTCAAATATAATTGACTAGAGAAATCAAAACATGCACTGAACTTAGCATCATTAAGTAGCTAATGCTAATTCACCGGCCCTTTTATTTATCTCTTCTTTTGTTCCACTTCTCCATTATTTCTCTCAAGGCTAAAGCCCCAAAAGATCCTACAGTCCCAAATTCCTGAGGCATGATTGGCCGTGTGAGTACAAATTAGTTGTATGACCACTATAGTCCACTTTGATGTGTGTGAACCTCATTCTCACGCTGATTACTCCCCTCAACCAACCCAACTTGCATCCCTTTCTTTACCACCATTTTTCTAAGATGGAGTTGGGGAACCAACAATCCCTATAATATCATATTATGAACGCCATATCTGGGAGTAAACAATGATGATTCATACTTAAGGAACTGAACTATTATTTTTGTGCGCACATAGGTATATGCTATAAGGCATCACTATATGCTATATGAACAGAATAAAACCACCATGCATCAGTTTTCTATTGATGGCATCGATGCACTTATTAAACATACCTTATGGTTTTGCATGTCAGTAAACTTCAGGCTTTATTGAATTGTTTTGTTAAAGTACCTATGCAATATATAATCAACTAATGCGTGTACTCACTTGCCATGATTTATATCACAGCCAGAGAAGAGGCTACATTACAAAACATGGTTTCAACTTACTAATCACCTTTTTGTTATGTAAATCTAGTGGTTGTCAAGGTAACATCACCTGGTAGTAAATTAGTAGCATTTAAATGTGCACGGCAACGATCACATTCCACAATGACGCAAGCATGTGCATATATAAATTGTGGTTGTGCTAGATAAATTGTTGACGCGTGTACACAAAACAAAGCAGCGTTTGGAGCAGTCGAGCAGAGGAATATTTCTATCTTCTGATAGGTGATCACCGATAGGCTCCGAAGGAACCAACATTTTGTGAAGATTGTTAGTCCATGTTACTATCATCACATAAGGTAGCACTCCATAATCAAACATCCTTCCATTGCGTCCATCGAAACATTATAGCAAACATTAAACCTTACAAACAAGCAACCACCAAACCACGATCACCAACCTCATGGATCGCTATGTACACAACCTAGCTTTGTCTCTTGTGACACCCATGCATGTCTAATTTATGTGCCACGCATGCATGCATTGTGCAACTAGACTTTTTTTTTTGAGAAATAGGTGCAACTAGACTAGATGTACTTCCTTTGAGATTTGTTCCCCCCGGCCCATGTTCCGGATGCTAAGCTCTAAAAATGAAAAAAGGTTAGATCAAACGGTTTCAACTGCACCTCCTCCCTCACCAACGTCGCCACTTGTAACACTCTTGTCCGAGTCGCCTCCGGTGGACGCGGCGGCCACCTTACCGTCGCCTTCCTGCTGCTTCTGCCGCGTGCTGTACTCCCCGTACAGGTAGGAGGAGAATCCCCAGATGCAGAGGACGGTGGCGATGCCCTTCTCCGCGCCGAACGGATCGCGGAACACGACCACGCCGCCGATCACGTTGGCGGTGAGCACCGCGGTCATGCACACGCCGCTGTGCAGCGACGACGTGAGGTACACCATCCCGGCCGTGCCCATGAAGCAGGCCTGCCACGTCGCCACCAGCGCGGCCACCAGCACCCAGTACGCCGCCGGCGACTTGTCCCACCGCGCCAGCTCCTCGCCCCACCTGCCGGCCACGACCAGCCCGACCACCGCCAGCGCGGTCGCCGCGGCCTGCATGACCACCTGCACCTCCACCACCATCCGGAACCCGCCGGACACGGCCCTGCGGTACAGCAGCTCCATGACAGGCAGGTAGGCCGCGAAGAGCCCCGCCGCGCCCAGGGTCACCGCGAAGCCGATGAAGTACCTCGTCCGGCTGCCCCCGTCGGGCTGCTCTGCCGAGTCGGACGATCGCAGCGCGAGCAGCACGGAGCTGAGGGTGAGGAGCACGACGGCATTGAGGTTGGAGAAGGTTACGGGGTGGCGCACGATGACGGCGGCGAGAACGAGCGTGAACGCGAGCTGCGTGGACAGCAGCAGCGACGAGGTGGACACGGGCAGGTAGGACGAGCTGTACGAGAAGAGCAGGTTGTTCACCCCCATGAGCACCCCGATGACCACGCATACCATGAGCAACCGCCTCGTGAACCACGCGAACGGCCGAGGCTGCCCGGCGGGCCGGCCGGCGTAGACGGGCACGAGCAGCACCGGGAACCCGACCGACTGCACCAGCGTTGCCACCCACCGATCGCGGCCGCCGTGCGCGAAGTAGTAGCGGGACAGCAGG
Organism: Triticum aestivum; assembly: GCF_018294505.1. Taxonomy (NCBI): domain Eukaryota; kingdom Viridiplantae; phylum Streptophyta; class Magnoliopsida; order Poales; family Poaceae; genus Triticum; species Triticum aestivum. The sequence continues at coordinate 373,153,603 of NC_057802.1, forward strand.
CTGGACGCCACGGAGCCGCCGAGCAGGGCAACGTAGTTGGCGCACAGCAGCAGCCGCCTCCGCCTCGCCGCGCGCGCGCCATTGCTGGCGACGTCGGGAGCCGGCATGTCGAGGATCGCGGGCGGGGTGGAGGACGTGGTGATGGACATTGGCGAGTGAGATGGACTTGACTTAGCGCTGGGTTGGGGCGGGGTGAGGAGGGAAAGGGGTGGTGGTGGGGGAGTATTTAAGCGAGATAAGTGGGAGATTTGCGCGAGATTACGATCTTTTTTTAAGAGTGGGGAGGAGATTTACGAACCTTTTTGTGATGGGGTAGTAAAATAATGGAAGCCGAATAAATAGGCACCGGCAGACCGGATGTTTGTTAATTTGTTTGGATTGGATTTGTTATTCTCAACACAAATTCGAATATATGTCCTCCTCCTTGTTAATGCAAACTAGTAGTATATCATTTACACTTTAAATGACACATATTTTTGTTCAACTTGAAGATAGAGCGCTTCTACCTTATATATTCCACATTTGCTCTTAACATACGACTAATTTTTAGATCAATCGCTTTTGTTGTGTGGTGGAGAGTGTCGTCCCCGGCGAGGCATTGCCATGACTGCGCCGGGGACAGGGGCGCCGCGGTCACGGCGTCGCCTACGTAGACGTAGCAGAGGGTTGACAGGTTCAGGGAAGGGGGGAGGGGCAAACCGTTGAAGATAGTTCTAAACTTAGGTTAAAATGAACATGTAATCTTTTCCGCTGAGTGATTCCTTAGACCTTATGCTTTCAGTTTTTAATGTCACTATGATTCGGATAGAGTCCGAGCTCGAGACGGCCAGCAAGGGCTTGACAGGACCTCGCCGGAGGCATGATGGGCAGTTCATCGTGATGTCGTCGTCGGAAAAGAGGCAGGGGGGTCACGAAGAAGCCATGTGGTAGGGGTGATCACGCTGAAGGAATATGAAGGCAGCTGGCAATCCAACGGTTCCAACAAAATCAATAGATTTTGACATCTATGCCAGGCGACCGGTACCTAACCAAACCCTATATATTCACGTCATACTTTGAGTAATTTTAACATGCTCCCTCTTAACACCACCCCTCCCCCCCCCCCCCCCCCCCTTCACATGAGAGATACTCCCTCCGTCCGAAAATACTTGCCATCAAAATGAATAAAAGGGGATGTATCTAGACGTATTTTAGTTCTAGATACATTATTTTCTATCCATTTTGATGACAAGTATTTTCGGACGAAGGGAGTAAGAAGGTAAGAGTTAATCAGACCACTACTTAATCAAATCAATGGTTCAGATTTATTATGTACTATTATCTCTCATGTGAAAATGAGAGATAAGAGGGAGCATACTAAAATTTGCCTCATACTTTTCACCGGTGGCATGGAGCCTTTTTTAAAATACTTGATATAGCTCGCCATTCATGCCGAACTGGGTGCGGGTTGATTAAGACCATGTTTGTGGCTTTCAAATACCCAAGAAAAAAAACTACGCTCGCATTTACTGCCAACTGCCCATGCATGTCACCAGTGGCACGCCGGGCAGAAGACTCGGTCGGCCGTGTGTAGGTTTCCGAGCGGTGCATGCGTAGCGTAGATACGGTGCGCACAGCACCGCGAGGCTCAAATCAGCTTCGCCGTCGCCTGAATCCTCGGAGTGGTGTAGAGACTAGAGAGGTGAGGCGACGACACGTCTCGGCTGTTTGCCGTGCAAAATGCTGACAAGCTGGCCCGGCCCCGCACACCTGTGGTGTACCAGATCCGTGCTCGGTGCTCCTACATCAGCGGGCCGGGAGGTGAGAAGGAAAAACTGCGCCGAACTGAGCGGGGGGCGCCTCCCTCCAGCTCCAGGTTCAAGGCCGAACCGCATGGATCGCCAGGGCCGCGTGGAATTGGCATGGCTGGAGGAGACACGGTCATCTTGTTTCATGCCAACGCTTGTGGTGCTGCATGTCATGCAAGCCGGGAGGCGGGAATAAGCCAAGATCTCATGTGGCGGACGGGTATTTCTCGTGTTTTGCTCGCTCATTCGATTCGGATGCATGGTGTCGTGGCCGGGGAAGAACGGGTGCTGTCTACGGAAAGGAAGCATACAGATTGAGGTTGCTCTTTCGTTCTCCCTTGCGCCCTCAACATTCAGACTTAAATTCAGAGTGGATATGCACGAACTTAATACACACTCTACTCCTACTCCGTAGCAACTAGCTAGCTAGTTCCTTTGCTTCTGACTGCATGGCATGGCATGGCATGGCATGCATACACACGAACACGTCCACTAATTGCAATTGCAGGCTTACCAAAAATCAATGCTCTGACGGCTGCTACTAACCCTAGACGACACCCAGCGCCTCGACCTACATCCTATATACAGCACGCAACAGAAAAGCAGCGCACGATCGCAGCAGGGCGGGCTGCGTGCGTGCGTACATATCCGCATCCGCATCTGCATCTGCATCTGCGGTTCAGGGCCAGTTGGCCTAGGAGCCTAGGAATGGTTACGCGCCAATGCTAATCCGTACCCCTCGTCTTGGCCTCTTCATTTAACAGGGAACGCGGGTACGCCCTCGCCGCGCCTCTGCATGTGGCGTGCTTCCTCGTTTGTGGCCTTTTCCGTGGCCTCGTCTAGTCTGGCTCCACCCTTTTCCTCTATCTATGCATGTGATGTGAGCGAGCGAGCGAGCTCCGGGGCGGGACTCGTCTGGCTCGGCCCTTTTCCTGCCACATCGCCCGGCGCCCCATGTGTGCGGTGCCGATATAGTAGTGTTGGCCTTTCTGCATTTGTGTGCTCTGCCTTGACTGGGGTGTACTTCGTACTGGTACTTGTCATGGAGTCATTGGTGGACGCACTGCGTGGTGGTTGCTTGGATTGGATTGGATTCATCTGCATCTGCATCGGGTTTTCTTCTCGACCTGCATCCATCGAATTCATTGCATCGCATGCACTCAGGTTTCAGACTTCGTATGGTCGTTTCAGATACAGATAAGTTGGTACTATAGATGCTTTTTCATGCAAGATTATTATAGCAAGCTGGGATATGTATGGGTTTAACACAAGTATATCGGGTATGTGGGTGAAAAGTGTAGCTGGTAACACTCAAATTCTCGATCCAAACTCTAGGTTAACATAGTGTGTGTCTCGTTAAGGGGAGTGTCTCTTGATAAGTATTGGACGATATAGGCTGCGTTTGCCGTTGCGATGGATTTTCAGAAGCTCCGTTTGTCCCACCCGCTTTCCTGATTGTAGTGTTTATTTGATCCAGTTTTGTTTACCGTTATGGCTAATTTTTTGTAACAGGTTATAAACTAAGCACGGCACATAGTTTACCATTATGGTCGTTTCATTATGGACGACGACTTGACGCAGAGGGATTGTTGTGTAGTGATGGCGATCGCATCGCATGTAGCTACTGGGATCGCAAAAAGTGGTGGTGGCAACACATAAGTGACTTCGATGGTGGTGCTACTTGACCACCAGATCTCAGCTCCGAAGCGAAATCCTAGATCAAACCCGAGTGTTTATACTCGGCAATAGCGATGTTTTCTTATGTGGTTACCTTGTTCAAGACATTGTTTGGACATGGTCAGACTGATTCTTCAGGGTGAAAACCTAGATTCTGGCCATGTGGTTGGATCCGGTGACAGCGGCACTTGAATGTTGCCCCCTTTCTGAAGGCATTGATGTTGAAGAACCTTGTCATCCATGTGATGTCATAAGATGGTTGGTGTGGATATTATCACTGTTGTAGTTTGTCGAACGCATATCTGATCGTTTTTTTTTTCATTTTTCCTCGTCTACGCAAGACTGATTTTATATGACTTTGCTACTTGCCGACGTGTATGTACTTTCAAATATTATACTATGTAAAATCCGTAAAAAGGAATTCACATGAGGTACAGTATTTGTGCACGTCTTGTAGGGTTTGTTTGGTTCTTGACCTTGCATTCTCACACTTTGCCATATATTTTTTGCCAAACTTGCCTAGACTTAGTTCAACCAAATGAGAGTCACAAATTGGCAAGCCTAAGAGAATCTTGCCACACTTTTTCTGTGTGCACTGTGGAGCCGTAGTGTGACTTGAACCAAACACACATCTAAGTTGGTCAAATTTCCCTAACCTTAGGTGTGGCAACATTTGGAAAACTTAGTCTCAAACCAAACAACCCCGTAACAATCTTCAATCCATCGCGTAACGAACTGTTTTCCTCTAGTGAGGAGGTGGCTGCATGGCGAACGGGAAACCCTAGCCGCCACTCATCTTCTCTCTGTCTTGCCAAAGCCCGTAGACGTATCCAAGTGACGGAAAGATCATGTTGGAAGGTGGCCCGCCGTGGAGGCTTGGAGGGTGGCTATGAAATGACGAAGAAGATGCGTGTTTGAGTGATGTGCGCCACGGTGCTTGATGACGGCGTTGTGAAGTCAGTGACAACCGGAGGGATCCAACGCGGTGCTCATCAATGTTGGCCAGGCCTGGCTAGGTCTGAAGGAAATATGCCCTAGAGGCAATAATAAAGTTATTATTTTTTTCCTTATTTCATGATAAATGTTTATTATTCATGCTAGAATTGTATTAACCGGAAACTTAGTACATGTGTGGATACATAGACAAACAGAGTGTCACTAGTTTGCCTTTACTTGACTAGCTCGTTGAATCAAAGATGGTTAAGTTTCCTAGCCATAGACATGAGTTGTCATTTGATTAACGGGATCACATCATTAGAGAATGATGTGATTGACTTGACCCATTCCGTTAGCTTAGCATTCGATCGTTTAGTATATTGCTATTGCTTTCTTCATGACTTATACATGTTCCTATGACTATAAGATTATGCAACTCCCGAATACCAGAGGAACACTTTGTGTGCTACCAAACGTCACAACGTAACTGGGTGATTATAAAGGTGCTCTACAGGTGTCTCCGATGGTACTTGTTGAGTTGGCATAGATCGAGATTAGGATTTGTCACTCCGATTATCGGAGAGGTATCTCTGGGCCTTCTCGGTAATGCACATCACTATAAGCCTTGCAAGCAATGCAACTAATGAGTTAGTTGCGGGATGATGTATTACGGAACGAGTAAATAGACTTGCCGGTAACGAGATTGAACTAGGTATGGTGATACCGGCGATCGAATCTCGGGCAAGTAACATACCGATGACAAAGGGAACAACATATATTGTTATGTGGTTTGACCGATAAAGATCTTCGTAGAATATGTAGGAACCAATATGAGCATCCAGGTTCCGCTATTGGTTATTGACCGGAGATGTGTCTCGGTCATGTCTACATAGTTCTCGAACCAGTAGGGTCCGCACGCTTAACGTTCGGTGACGATCGGTATTATGAGTTTATGTGTTTTTGATGTACCGAAGGTAGTTCGGAGTCCCGGATGATATCGGGGACATGACGAGGAGTCTCGAAATGGCCGAGACATAAAGATCGATATATTGGACGACTATATTCGGACATTGGAAAGGTTCCGAGTGATTCGGGTATTTTTCGGAGTACCGGAGAGTTACGGGAATTCGTATTGGGCCTTAATGGGCCATACGGGAAAGGAGAGAAATGCATCAAAGGGTGGTCGCACCCCTCCCCATGGACTGGCTCCCCCTTCCTTTCTTCTCCTTCTCCCTTTCCTTTTTCCTATTCCATGTGGGAGGTGGAATCCTACTAGGACTAGGATGTCCTAGTAGGACTCCACACTTGGGCGTGCCCTATGAGGGCAGGCCTCCTCCTCCCTCCATCCTTTATATACGTGGCCAGGGGCACCCCATAGACACACAAGTTGATCATTGATCTCTCTTAGCCATGTGCGGTGCCCCCCTCCACCATAATCCACCTCGGTCATATCGTAGCTGTGCTTAGGCGAAGCCCTGCGTCGGTAACTTCATCAACACCGTCATCACGCTGTCGTGCTTACGAAGCTCTCCCTCGAAGCTCTACTGGATCGTGAGTTCGTGGGACGTCGCCGAGTTGAACTTGTGTAGTCCGCAGAGGTGTCGTAACTTCGGTGCTGGGATCGGTCGATCGTGAAGACGTACGACTACATCAACCGCGTTGTCATAACGCTTCCGCTTACGGTCTACGAGGGTACGTAGACGACACTCTCCCCTCTTGTTGCTATGCATCACCATGATCTTGCGTGTGCGTAGGAATTTTTTTGAAATTACTACGTTCCCCAATAGTGGTATCAGAGCCAGGTTTATGCGTAGATGTTATATGCACGAGTAGAACACAAGTGAGTTATGGGTGATACAAGTCATACTACTTATCAGCATGTCATACTTTGGTTCGGCGGTATTGTTGGATGAAGCGGCCCGGACCGACATTACGTGTACGTTTACGGAAGACTGGTTCTACCGACGTGCTTTGCACACAGGTGGCTAGCGGGTGTCAGTTTCTCCAACTTTAGTTGAACCGAATGTGACTACGCCCGGTCCTTGTTCAAGGTTAAAACAACACTAACTTGACGAAATATCGTTGTGGTTTTGATGCGTAGGTAAGAACGGTTCTTGCTCAGCCCGTAGCAGCCACGTAAAACTTGCAACAACAAAGTAGAGGACGTCTAACTTGTTTTTGCAGGGGCATGTTGTGATATGGTCAAGGCATGATGCTATATTTTATTGTATGAGATGATCATGTTTTGTAACGGAGTTATCGGCAACTGGCAGGAGCCATATGGTTGTCGCTTTATTGTATGAAATGCAAACGCCCTGTAATTGCTTTACTTTATCACTAAGCGGTAGCGATAGTCGTAGAAGCAATAGTTGGCGAGACGACAACGATGCTACGATGGAGATCAAGGTGCCGCGCCGGTGACGATGGTGATCATGACGGTGCTTTGGAGATGGAGATCAAAGGCACAAGATGATGATGGCCATATCATATCACTTATTTTGATTGCATGTGATGTTTATCCTTTATGCATCTTATTCTGCTTTGATTGATGGTAGCATTATAAGATGATCTCTCACTAATAATTTCAAGGTACAAGTGTTCTCCCTGAGTATGCACTGTTGCCAAAGTTCGTCGTGCCGAGACACCACGTGATGATCGGGTGTGATAAGCTCAACGTTATTATACAATGGGTGCAAACCAGTTTTGCACACGCAGAATACTCGGGTTAAACTTGACGAGCCTAGCATATGCAGATCTGGCCTCGAAACACTGGAGAACGAAAGGTCGAGCGTGAATCATATAGAAGATATGATCAACATAGTGATGTTCACCATTGAAAACTACTCCATCTCATGTGATGATCGGACATGGTTTAGTTGATATGGATCACGTGATCACTTAGATGATTAGAGGGATGTCTATCTAAGTGGGAGTTCTTAAGTAATATGATTAATTAAACTTTATTTTATCATGAACTTAGTCCTGGTAGTATTAGCATATCTATGTTGTAGATCAATAGCTCGCGTTGTTGCTCCCCGTTTATATTTTGATATGTTCCTAGAGAATACTAAGTTGAAAAATGTTAGTAGCAATGATGCGGACTTGGTCCGTGATCTGAGGATTATCCTCATTGCTGCACAGAAGAATTATGTGTAACGCCCCGAGACCGATGCTCTAGTTGCCTTCCATTTATTTTGTTGTTGCCATGTATGGATTGCCATGATTGTCATAATAAATTGTTGCATCATCATGCTTGTGGTATCTTTTATTCTCATTTTGTGCATTCCATCTTCATGTATGTTTCCATGTGCATTTGCATCCATCATGTTCGTGATTGCTTGCTTGCTTGTGATGTTATTTTTTTTATTTTTTATTTTTTTGCATCATGCATTCGTCTCCATATTATTGTTGTGCTTGTTTTCTTTTACTTGTTCATGAGCATTACAACTCCTTCTTCTTGCCCTTGATCCTTTCTCTTTTACTTATTTCTCAACTTCAACTTGGATTCACCCAAGTTTCTATCCCATCCAAACTTCTCCTTTCTTCTTTATTTCATTTATTTTTTCTTCTTGTGGCATTTTCCCTATTTGAAAAAATGTTCAACTTGTCCCTATAAATCCTAAATGATGCCTACGCACTCTCTGCCGAATTACAGATCCTTTGGAATTGTTTTGGTTGGGTTCAAAAATGGCTCAAGTTTGAATTTAATTCAAACTTGAATTATTTTTATATCCTTAAAAATGCCCAAACCAGTTTATTCAAACTGTGCATGTTTCCAGGACGCCTAATATATTTTTATCTCTGTCAAATTCCCTGTCTACCCATTTCTTTCTTTTCCTCCAAGTTTCTGTCTGAAGAAAATGGAGAAGAAAAAGAAGTTGAGGCAGGAAGAGAGCCCAGCTGGGCCTCCCAACTCCAGCCGACCCAGCCCAGTGCCTCAAACGGCCACCTGCTCTGTTTCCCCTCCGTCTCCCTCGCTTCAGACACAGAGCGCTCGCGCCGTCACGCCGTCGCGCCGTGAGCTCACGGACGTCGAGGCCAGCACGTCCCACGCCCCTAGAAAGCCCCGCAGTGATCCCTATGGTTTTCCTCCGTCCTCCTCGCGCCGCCATCTCTCTCTTCCTCCCCTGCTTCCTCTGCTTCGCGGACAGCAAGTCCACCGGAGATCTTCGCCGCCCAAATTCCGCCCGCAGCCAGCCAGCCACACCCTCCTCCCGTGCGCCTCCGCCTCGTCTGCCTTCCCTGCATCACACTCCGTCGCCGCTCCTCCTCCCCACCCCAGCGCCAGCAGCAAAAGCGCCCGAGCGCTCCTCCTCCTCGTGACCCGCAGCTCCAGCGAACCTCGCCGCCGGCGACCACCTCCCGCAGGCCCGTACCGCTTCCTCCCTCCCTGCACCCCTTCTCTTCCTTCCCTTTTCTCTAAGCGCCATCGATTCCTCATGTTATCTTCGCACAGGAGCTCCAACCCGGGCCATGGACACTCGTGCTTCCCCGTCGACCCTGCCGACTTGAACCCCGTCGAATCAGGTGCCTCGTCGTCCGCGCTGACGACCAAGCCGCCGCCCCGTTCCCGCTGCCCGCTCCTCGCCAAGTCCCCTGCTTCGCCTGCTCGTTCGAAGCCGAACACGCTCGACGGCCTCTCTCGGGCCGCCGTGCCTCCTCTTCATCGAACCAGGAGGTTTGCATCGTGCCCTGCTGCCTCCGCCCCTCTTCCTTCCCTTCCAACTCTGGTTCTTCCCCCTCTCCCTCACCCCGCCTTCTCTTTCTCGCAGGTGGAGGCCATGGCCGCCGCCGCCGTTCTGACTACCCCGCAGGAGCTCCCTGCCGCCGGATCGGGTCGCCTCCGCCCGGTTCCCCTCGCGCCACGTCCGCCGCCAGCCACCGCCGTTGCCTCTGCTTCGCACCCCGTGCTGCGGCCGTCGCGCCTTGCTTCGTCTGAAGCCACAACACCAAGTCCCGTTCCGGCCAGTCCCCGCCGAGGCCGCCTCGCCGGAGCCCCAGCGTCGTCGTGTCGACCTCGCCCCTGCCTTTTGCCTCGCCTCTGCTTCGAGCGACAGAACACCGCCCCCCCTGCGTTGACCCGTTCCAGTACCAGCGTGGACAAGCGCCAAGGCCCAGCGCCCCTTCCAGCCTCCCTCTCCACCGACTGGGCCTCAGCCCATGGTGAGCCACGGCTGCGCCCCCTTCCACTATTGGCCCAAGTGCAGTTTCGGCCTGTGTATTTTTTCCCTGCTGCGAATTTAGACATTATCCAGGAGTTTACAGTTTTACAGAAAACCCCCTGTTCTTCATGCATTTAATAACTAATAAACCGTGCATCAGATTAAAATGATTTAAACATGTAAAATGCTTAGAATTTTGTGTAGTTTAATAATATGCCATTTTCACCCATGTTAAAATTGTTTAAAATGTTGTTTGATTAAATTTGCTCGACCGTAGCTCGGATTTTAATAAATTATATATGTAAATGGGGTAGAAAAATGCCTAGTTTAACTTGGTGCACTTTATTTTGCTGTTTAACAACATTAAAATTGTGTTTATGGCAGAACAGTACCAAATCTAAAATATGCACATGAGGATTTTCCGGAATTGTTGTTTGTTGTTCCGGCCTCATTTAAATTGCCTAAAATAGGTAGTTTCCTTATGCTTCACCTCTTGCCATGGTTAACAACATTTAACATTGTTGGGTACATAAATGAGAGAGAACTAAATAATTGATGTGGTGTTTCGTCAATATGCAACTCGTTGCATATTGAGCTCCGCTTAATTTGTAGTGGGGTTTGTTGCATTTTCCCATGCCATACCTCATTTAAACCGGACATGCATCATACTTGATTGTGCATCATGCCATGTGTATGTGGTGGTTGTTCACTATGTTGTTTGTTTCTTTCCGGGTTGCTTCTCTCGTTACCTTCGGTTTCGTTCCGGAGTTGAGAGGATTCGTTCGACTACATCCGTTTGTCTTCTTCATGGACTCGTTCTTCTCCCTAGCGGGATTTCAGGCAAGATGACCATACCTTCGAAATCACTTCTATCTTTGCTTGCTAGTTGTTCGCTCTATTGCTATGCCACGCTACCTACCACCTGGTATATCATGCCTCCCATATTGCCATGTCAAGCCTCTAACCATCCTTTCCTAGCAAACCGTTGTTTGGCTAAGTTACCGCTTTTGCTCAACCCTTCTTATAGCGTTGCTAGTTGCAGGTGAAGTAGAAGTTGGTTCCATGTTGGAACATGGATATGTTGGGATATCACAATATCTCTTATTTAATTAATGCATCTATATATATATTTGGTAAAGGGTGGAAGGCTCGGCCTTATGCCTGGTGTTTTGTTCCACTCTTGCCGCCCTAGTTTCCGTCATACCGGTGTTATGTTCCTTGATTTTGCGTTCCTTACGCGGTTGGGTGATTTATGGGACCCCCTTGACAGTTCGCTTTGAATAAAACTCCTCCAGCAAGGCCCAACCTTGGTTTTAACATTTGCCACCTAAGCCTTTTTCCCTTGGGTTCTGCAGACTCAAGGGTCATCTTTATTTTAACCCCCCCCCCCCCGGGCCAGTGCTCCTTCGAGTGTTGGTCCAAGCTAGAGCCCCTTGCAACGCCACCTCGGGGAAACTCGAGGTCTGGTTTTAGTTGTACGTAGTGCTCATCCGGTGTGCCCTGAGAACGAGATATGTGCAGCTCCTATCGGGATTTGTCGGCACATTCGGGCGGCTTTGCTGGTCTTGTTTTACCATTGTCGAAATGTCTTGTAAACCGGGATTCCGAGACTGATCGGGTCTTTCCGGGAGAAGGTTTATCCTTCGTTGACCGTGAGAGCTTATGATGGGCTAAGTTGGGACACCCCTGCAGGGTATTATCTTTCGAAAGCCGTGCCCGCGGTTATGTGGCAGATGGGAATTTGTTAATATCCGGTTGTAGAGAACTTGACACTTGACCTTATTTAAAACGCATCAACCGCGTGTGTAGCCGTGATGGTCTCTTCTCGGCGGAGTCCGGGAAGTGAACACGGTTTCTGGGTTATGTTTGACGTAAGTAGAGGTTCAGGATCACTTCTTGATCATGCTAGTTCACGACGTTCCGTTGCTTCTCTTCTCGCTCTTATTTGCGTATGTTAGCCACCATATATGCTTAGTGCCTGCTGCAGCTCCACCTTATTACACCATCCTTTCCTATAAGCTTAAATAGTCTTGATCTCGCGGGTGTGAGATTGCTGAGTCCTCGTGACTCACAGATACTTCCACAACAGTTGCAGGTGCCGACGATACCGGTGCAGATGACGCAACTGAGCTCAAGTGGGAGCTCGATGAAGATCTTGTCCGTTGTGTTGTTTCTTTTCTTGTTGATCAGTAGTGGAGCCCAGTTGGGACGATCAGGGATCTAGCAGTTGGGTTGTCTTCTTTTCTTTTGGTTCCGTAGTCGGACCTATGTGTGTACTCTGATTGATGTATGTTTTATTTATGTATTGTGTGAAGTGGCGATTGTAAGCCAACTCTTTATCCCATTCTTGTTCATTACATGGGACTGTGTGAAGATGACCCTTCTTGCGACAAAACCACAATGTGGTTATGCCTCTAAGTCGTGCCTCGACACGTGGGAGATATAGCCGCATCGTGGGTGTTACATTATGTCCTTGATGCACCGCTAGGTGACAGAACTATTGCAGGAGCAGATGCAGACGTTATGAACGTTTTGACAAGCTCGATATGATGACTACTTGATAGTTTAGTGCACCATGCTTTACGGCTTAGAACCGGGACTTCAAAAATGTTTTGAACACCACAGAGCATATAAGATGTTCCAAGAGTTGAAATTGGTATTTCATACTCATGCCCGTGTCGAGAGGTATGAGACCTCTGATAGTACTTTGCCTACAAGATGGAGGAGAATAGCTCAACCAGTGAGCATGTGCTCAGATTGTCTGGGTACTACAATCACTTGAATCAAGTGGGAGTTAATCTTTCAGATAAGATAGTGATTGACATAATTCTCTAGTCACTATCACCAAGTTACTAGAACTTCGTGATGAACTATAATATGCAAGGGATAATGGAAACGATTCCCAAGCTCTTCGTGCTGCTGAAATCGACGAAGGTAGAAATCAAGAAAAGCATCAAGTGTTGATGGTTGAACAAGACCACTAGTTTCAAGAAAAGGGCAAAGGGAAGAAGGGGAACTTCAAGAAGAACGGCAAGCAAGTTGCTGCTCAAGTGAAGAAACCCAAGTCTGGACCTAAGCCTGAGACTGAGTGCTTCTACTGCAAAGGAAATGCTCACTGGAAGTGGAACTGCCCCAAATACTTGGCGGATAAGAAGGATGGCAAAGTGAACAAAAGTATATTTGATATACATGTTATTGATGTGTACTTTACTAGTGTTTATAGCAACCCCTCGGTATTTGATGCTGGTTCAGTTGCTAAGAGTAGTAACTTGAAACAAGAGTTGCAAAATGAACAGAGACTAGTTAAGGGCGAGGTGACGATGTGTGTTGGAAGTAATTCCAAGGTTGATAAGATCACCATCGCACACTCCCTTTACCTTCAGGATTAGTGTTGAACCTAAAATAAATGTTATTTGGTGTTTGCGTTGAGCATAAATATGATTGGATCATGTTTATTGCAATACGGTTATTCATTTAAGTCAAAGAATAATTGTTGTTCTATTTTCATGAATAAAACCTTCTATGGTCATACACTCAATATAAATGGTTTATTGAATCTCGATTGTAGTGATACACATATTCATAATATTGAAGCCAAAAGATGCAAAGTTAATAATGATAGTGCAACTTATTTGTGGCACTGCCGTTTAGGTCATATTGGTGTAAAGCGCATGAAGAAACTCCATGCTGATGGGCTTTTTGAATCACTTGATTATGAATCACTTGATGCGTGCGAACCATGCCTCATGGGCAAGATGACTAAAACTCCGTTCTCTGAAACAATAGAGTGAGCAACTGACTTATTGGAAATAATACATACTGATGTATGCGGTCCGATGAGTGTTAAGGCTCGCAGCAAGTATCGTTATTTTATGACCTTCACAGATGATTTGAGCACATATGGGTATATCTACTTGATGAAACACAAGTCTGAAACATTTGAAAAGTTCAAAGAATTTCAGAGTAAAGTGGAGAATCATCGTAACAAGAAAATAAAAGTTTCTACGATATGATTGCAGAGGTAAAATATTTGAGTTACGAGTTTGGCCTTCAGTTAAAACAATGTGAAATAGTTTCACTACTCACGCCACCTGGAACACCACAGTGTAATGGTGTGTCCGAACGTCGTAACCGTATTTTATTAGATATGGTGCGATCTATGATGTCTCTTACCGATTTACCACTATCGTTTTGGGGTTATGCATTAATGACAGCTGCATTCACTTTAAAAAGGGCACCATCTAAATCCGTTGAGACGACACCATATGAACTGTGGTTTAGCAAGAAACCTAAGCTGTCGTTTCTTAAAGTTTGGGGTTGCGATGCTTATGTGAAAAAGTTTCAACCTGATAAGCTCGAACCCAAATCAGAGAACTACGTCTTCATAGGATACCCAAAAGAAAATGTTGGGTACACCTTCTATCACAGATCCGAAGGAAAGATCTTTGTTGCTAAGAATGGATTCTTTCTAGAGAAGGAGTTTCTCTCAAAAGAAGTGAGTGGGAGAAAAGTAGAACTTGATGAGGTAACTGTACCTGCTCCATTATTGGAAAGTAGATCATCACAGAAATCAGTTCCTGTGACTCCTACACCAATTAGTGAGGAAGCTAATGATGATGATCATGTATCTTCAGATCAAGTTACTACCGAATCTCGTAGGTCAGCCAGAGTGAGGTCCGCACCAGAGTGGTACGGTAATCCTGTTCTGGAGGTCATGTTACTTGACCATGACAAACCTACGAACTATGAGGAACCGATGATGAGCCAAGATTCCGTGAAATAGCTTGAGGCCATGAAATCTGAGATGGGATCCATGTATGAGAACAAAGTGTGGACTTTGGTTGACTTGCCCGATGATCAGCAAGCCATAGAAAATAAATGGATCTTCAAGAGGAAGACGGACGCTGATAATAGTGTTACTATCTACAAAGCTAGACTTGTCGAAAAAGGTTTTTGACAAAGTTCAAGGTGTTGACTACGATGAGATTTTCTCACTCGTAGCGATGCTTAAGTCTGTCTGAATCATGTTAGCAAATTGCCACATTTTATGAAATCTGGCAAATGGATGTCAAAACTACATTCCTTAATGGATTTCTTAAAGAAGAGTTGTATATGATGCAACCAGAAGGTTTTGTCGATCCTAAAGGTGCTAACAAAATGTGCAAGCTCCAGCGATACATCTATGGACTGGTGCAAGCATCTCGGAGCTGGAATATACGCTTTGATGAGTTGATCAAAACATATAGTTTTTTTACAGACTTGCGGTGAAGCCTGTATTTACAAGAAAGTGAGTGAGAGCACTACACTATTTCTGATAAGTATATGTGAATGACATATTGTTGATCGGAAATAATGTAGAATTTTCCGGAAAGCATAAAGGAGTATTTGAAAGGAGTTTTTCATAGAAAGACCTCGGTGAAGTTGCTTACATATTGAGCATCAAGATTTATAGAGATAGATCAAGACGCTTGAAAAGTTTTTTCAATGAGTACATACCTTGACAAGATTTTGAAGTAGTTCAAAATGGAATAGTCAAAGAAAGAGTTCTTGCCTGTGTTACAAGGTGTGAAATTGAGTAAGACTCAAAGCCCGACCACGGCAGAAGATAGAAAGAGAATGAAAGCCATTCCCTATGCCTCAGCCATAGGTTCTATAAAGTATGCCATGCTGTGTACCAGATCTATTGTATACCCTACACTGAGTTTGGCAAGGGAGTACAATAGTGATCTAGGAGTAGAACACTGGACAGCGGTCAAATTATCCTTGGTGGAATAAGGATATGTTTCTCGATTATGGAGGTGACAAAAGGTTCGTCGTAAAGGGTTACGTCGATGCAAGTTTTGACACTGATCCAGATGACTCTAAGTCTCAATCTAGATACATATGAAAGTGGGAGCAATTAGCTAGAGTAGCTCCGTGAAGAGTATTGTTGACATAGAAATTTGCAAAATACATACGGATCTGGATATGGCAGACCCGTTGACTAAACTTCTCTCACAAGAAAAACATGATCACATCTTAGTACTCTTTGGGTGTTAATCACATGGCGATGCGAACTAAGATTACTGACTCTAGTAAACCCTTTGAGTGTTGGTCACATGGCGATGTGAACTATGGATGTTAATCACATGGTGATGTGAACTATTAAATCACATGGCGATGTGAACTAGATTATTGACTCTAGTGCAAGTGGGAGACTGAAGGAAATATGCCCTAGAGGCAATAGTAAAGTTATTATTTATTTCCTTATTTCATGATAAATGTTTATTATTCATGCTAGAATTGTATTAACCAGAAACTTAGTACATGTGTGGATACATAGACAAACAGAGTGTCGCTAGTTTGCCTCTACTTGATGCATTGAATCAAAGATGGTTAAGTTTCCTAGCCATAGACATGAGTTGTCACTTGATTAATGGGATCACATCATTAGAGAATGATGTGATTGACTTGACCCATTTCGTTAGCTTAGCATTCGATCGTTTAGTATATAGCTATTGCTTTCTTCATGACTTATACATGTTCCTATGACTATGAGATTATGCAACTCCCGAATACCGGAGGAACACTTTGTGTGCTACCAAACGTCACAACGTAACTGGGTGATTATAAAGGTGCTCTACAGGTGTCTCCGATGGTACTTATTGAGTTGGCATAGATCGAGATTAGGATTTGTCACTCCGATTGTCGGAGAGGTATCTCTGGGCCCTCTCGGTAATACACATCACTATAAGCCTTGCAAGCAATGCAAATAATGAGTTAGTTGCGGGATGATGTATTACGGACGAGTAAAGAGACTTGCCGGTAACGAGATTGAACTAGGTATGGTGATACCGGTGATCGAATCTCGGGCAAGTAACATACCGATGACAAAGGAAACAATGTATATTGTTATGCGGTTTGACCGATAAAGATCTTCGTAGAATATGTAGGAACCAATATGAGCATCCAGGTTCCGCTATTGGTTATTGACCGGAGATGTGTCTCGGTCATGTCTACATAGTTCTCGAACCCGTAGGGTCCGCACGCTTAACGTTCGGTGACGATCGGTATTATGAGTTTATGTGTTTTTGATGTACCGAAGGTAGTTCGGAGTCCCGGATGAGATCGGGGACATGACGAGGAGTCTCGAAATGGTCGAGACATAAAGATCGATATATTGGACGACTATATTCGGACATCGGAAAGGTTCCGAGTGATTCGGGTATTTTTCGGAGTACCGGAGAGTTACGGGAATTCGTATTGGGCCTTAATGGGACATACGGGAAAGGAGAGAAAGGCCTCAAAGGGTGGCCGCACCCCTCCCCATGGACTGGTCCGAATTGGACTAGGGAGGGGGGCTCCCCCTTCCTTTCTTCTCCTTCTCCCTTTCCTTTTTCCTATTTCATGTGGGAGGTGGAATCCTACTAGGACTAGGGAGTCCTAGTAGGACTCCACACTTGGGCGCGCCCTATGAGGGCAGGCCTCCTCCTCCCTCCATCCTTTATATACGTGGCCAGGGGCACCCCATAGACACACAAGTTGATCATTGATCTCTCTTAGCCGTGTGCGGTGCCCCCCTCTATCATAATCCACCTCGGTCATATAGTAGCAGTGCTTAGGCGAAGCCCTGCGTCGGTAACTTCATCAACACCGTCATCACGCCGTCGTGCTGACGAAGCTCTCCCTCGAAGCTCTACTGGATCGTGAGTTCGTGGGACGTCGCCGAGCTGAACGTGTGCAGTCCGCGGAGGTGCCGTAACTTCGGTGCTAGGATTGGTCGATCGTGAAGACGTACGACTACATCAACCGAACGCTTCCGCTTACGGTCTACGAGGGTACATAGACGACACTCTCCCCTCTCTTTGCTATGCATCACCATGATCTTGCGTGTGCGTAGGAATTTTTTTGAAATTACTACATTCCCCAACAAGGTCACCAGAGAAGAGGACGTCGACACACAATCCTGGACGGCTGCAAGCTTGACATCGGACCGTGACCTGTCGTGCATCAGCATTGGTGATTTTTTTCCAGGTTTTTTTAGGGAGTCTTCATGTTTGATTTGCAGCGGCGAGGCGACGACGCTATCCCAATGTAGGAATAATGTTCTCTCCGTCATTTCCCCGTTCCGTTGGTGTGCTTACCGCCGACGAAGGGCATGCGGAACCGTGTCTTCGATGGGTCTTCCAAGATCCGTTCGGTTTAGATTTCCAATGTATTCATTTGCATTCGGCTACCGCTGGTGGTCTTGGGAGTTTTTAGAGGCCCTCATCAGCGTTTTCTTCTCTAGGGTGGCGATTTGGTTCACATATCATAGCTGGCGTCTCCTGATTTGCATCGACGACTTCTCGGCCGCTACTTCTACAAGCTCTTGGGTTTATAAAAGTTCGCTCCGCCGAGGCGAAGGCTCAGAGACGGCAGCGAGCTATGTTCACGTTGCGCCGCCAGCAGAAAGTAGACTTCGACACTCCCACTGATTTAATTGTAATGTTATCTTTTGATTTATATGGATGTGTTTGTAAGGACCTTAATACTTAATATACGGCCTTAGGTCTTTTCGAAAAGAAAAATAACGGGCACATAATATTCTGGAACCTGTACAAGATTTGAGCACGGAGATATGTACTACACCTCTACACAGATTTTAAATGTAAACTAGCAAAATGCCCATGCGTTGCACGGAACATCAAGATGCATTTGTATGAGTAGTTTATCTTGTGGGAGATAAAGATGAACGAGGCAAGGCCTTATTTGTAAATGTGGAGAGAGGTGCGGGTATCTTTTGTAAAATTGTCATAGTTTGCTTTCTATCCGTCAGATATAGATTGGACGGTCTATATTACAGGATGGCAGGCACACCATCATCACCAACTCGGTTTTTTATAAGAGTAGTAGATAAGAAATGTGTTTTATCTTCACAAAAGAAAAAGACTAAGGAAGAAAATTATAACTTGAGCCAATAATTTCCTTGGGTTATTTCTACGGCCTGTTACCAGACTTAAACTAAAACGACACAAGTCATGGGCTTTGATCCAAATCATTTGCCTTGCTAAATCTTCGATGGTTTTCAAGAAGCCCATTTAGTTTGTGTGTCCTCTCTTCTCTTTTTGAATTGTTTGGATTGCTTAGAGCATCTCCAATAGAGGACGCAAATTTGGACATGTAAAATCAGGAAATGTAAAATTTATATCTTCAAAAAGTGTATTTTACATCTTCAAAAAAAAGAGGCAACTTCAACAGATGATATAAATTGGTGATGTAAAGTGCAACACAAATAGATAATGCAAATGAAGATGTAAAAAGTGCTGACCTGCTGTACAGCCGCATTTTAACATTCAAATTTCAGATTTCTACCAACAAAAGTGCATTATATCAATCAAAGTTTGAAATCCTACAACCCAAAGTGCATTATCTCAAACAAAGTTCTTGGTCGAACAAATTAAAATGCACATAAACATCAAACAATTCGTCCTTTCCGTTGTCACTAGCGCCATCGTGGACGGTGGTATGATCATCATCATCGATGGCCGTGGGTGGAGGTGGAGGAGGGGCTCCTTGGCTGGAGGACGACGCCAAGGCCGCCCGACTTTGGTTCGACGCCAGGTTGCGCCGCCGCACCACCAGCCGCTTCACGCCTCCACCGCGGGGCTTGGCGGCCCGCTGCTTCTTCGTTGGTGGCTCAAGCGCGACGGCAACCGACCAGGGTAGGGCAAAACCGGTGCGCCGGCATGGAGGCAGAGGCCGGATTGGAAAGATGGTCGCGGAGGCGGTGGCGAGGTGGTTCAGACCATCGGCAGCCGCGGGGTCGTCGGCGTCGGCCATGGCAGCAGCGGGCAGGCGGAAGCCAAATGAAGGCAGTTGGCACGCGGCGTCGATTTTACATCTCCTATAGATGAAGACACAAATTTACATCTCCGGGTGTTGTATTTTACATCTCCTGGAGGTGGAGATGTAATTTTTTTTACATCTACATCATCTGTTAGAGGGGGGCTTTTGGGCCTCGAAGATGTAAAAGTTAGTTAATTTTTCATCTACATCATCTTCAATCTATTGAAGATGCTCTTACCATATATGTCTCGTGGCCTCTCTTTCTCTTATACTCAAAAAAAAAAGACAACTGAATTTTCCTTATTGAGCTAACCAAGACAGATAGTTGTTCATTTGAAAAATAAGACAGATAGCTGTATAGAAAAATTCAGCAAAATGGAAAATTGTGGTGGCGGTGGGGGGTCTCGAAGTGAAGTGAACCCTGGATCACATACCACACCACACGGTCCGCTGGGAACGCACGAATTCAGCAAAGCATCCTTTCCCCAGTGTCGCGCTCAGCTCATTAACAAAACTCTACATAGTACTAGTCAAGTGTCAAAGGAAAAAAAAACTAGCATCTAGTGAAGCACACACTTCGAAAGACGACAGCAACAATAAATTGATTTTTGTACACACACGCCATGTGCAGGGGTGAGCCGAGAACAAGCAGGCAGCCATGTGGCCTCCCTTCCAGAAAAGACTGGACGTGATTTCTCTCCGTCGATCAAAATCCTTCCGGAAAGGAGCCGCACCGCTTTGCAACACAGGCCAGGCCACGGCCACACATGCCCGGATCAAACGCCCATTTCGGACCAGAAACAAGCAAAGCGAAAACGAAAGGCTGCACGGTAACGAACGGAGATCTGTTGATGAACAGATCTCCGGTCCCTTTTTTTTCTCCTTTTCTCGTCAATGGAAGTAGTAATTCTGATAGTACAAACTGAGGTCAATCTACCCTAGTGGAATAAAAACGCAGGTGGAACTTTTCCAGCTCTTTTTTTCCCTTCCTTTTTCTACCTTTGCTAGCACCTAAAACAGGCCCTTAAAACCACACGGCAAGTGGTCTGCTTCCCAACACATTAGCAATAGAACTGGACATTAGACGACGACGACGACGACGACAGAAGAAACAATAACAAGAAGAAAAATGGTTGAAACACTCCCTCCTCCTGGCTGAAAAATAGACAAGGAGTGTAGTATGGAGAATTCTCTACCAACCATGATATGCCTCGGAAACCTTTTTTCCCGGTCATTGAAAATATTTCTCACGGGAAGATGGCTCCAAGGCTCTCATTTTCCGCTTGATCGATGGACAGGAGCTTCCAGGATGATTGACCATCTATCAGTGCTCCACGTAGCAAGTTTATTGTCGCCCGATTTGGATGTAGCTTCCGTTCAGATGCGCCCATCCTGTAATCAGCCTGCCGCAGCAACACTGCTGGTCTGCTCCTCGCTTTTCTTGGCTGTATCAAGCTTCGCAGCGACCATGTTGCTCTGTTCCTTGCTTCTCTTGGATGTATCAACATCTGCTGTCACCCCGTTGGTCTCCTCGCTTCTCTTGGCTGCATCAAGATCTGTTGCAACCTCTTTGCTCTGCTCACTTGTCTTGGCTGTATCAAAATCTGTTGCAACCCCTTTGCTCTGCTCACTTGTCTTGGCTGCATCAACATCTGCTGCAACCACGTTGCTCTGATCCTGACCTCTCTTGGCTGTATCAAGATCTGTTGTAACATCGTTGCTCTGCTCCTCATTTCTCTTGGCATTATGATGCTCTACGCTACTTGCAGATTGAGCTTGCTTTTCAGACTCTGCCGGTTTCTCATCCTTTGGCTGAAAAGATAACTTAAATCAAACCACATTGTAAAATTGTGACCTTCTATCACTAATCATGAATGAATCATATTATTGTCAATTTATGGTCATTCAACAGGTAAATCTAGTTAATTTAAGTCCAGAAATACGACAAACTAAAACTGGGTATCCTTTCCTGTTATTATTAGGCTTTCCATGATGCCACAAAGTGAAGGTGCAAATGGCAAACGGGCATATCACTATACGCAGGTAATAAAATTTAGCAAACCATGTGTTTATTAATAACAAGACACACACTGCTTTGATAAAGTAAATGCAGCAGTTCGCTATATACCGTGAGGTGATCCAATGATGTCGTAAGCGGCTTGCCTCTTCTGTCCTGCATTACTTTCTGCCTATTCTCATAGAAGTCAAAGTCATCCAATATTGACGTTTTACATGAGAAGTTCTTGAAAATGTTCAGCATCTCTGCACCTTGTAGAAACTTGACCTGGGATTCACAGCCGTCCAGTTATGAGTCCAAACTTATAAAATAAAATATCAATTATAAAGTGTGAGTAATGCATAGTGGGCATAAGAAAATACTCAGAATAAAATTAAACATTAACTGATCACTAAGAGAGCACACCAGAGAGAAGCATGGACAATAACTTAAAAGCTGCACTGGTTGTAATGTTATCAGCATTCTATTTCCATGACAAAGAACATGAGGAATCAACTGAAGGTGGTAAGGAAATAGGTTAACAATTTTGTAAGTAGGTGAAACATTCATTACAAAATAAGTCATTGTTGCACAGTGCACAAATAGGATTGTATGTTTCGCCCCTAAGAAGAATGACGGGGGAAAACAAAATGGAACTTATGTACCAACAAATTTATTCGGATGTTGTCAAGATAATTGACCAACAGAGATCTAAATTCTAGCTCTGATCATACCGGTATTCTCTAGTTAGATAGTGGAAGCAATACCTCTTGAGTGTCCCTGCTGTTTGTAACAGGCTTGTTCTCATTATTCTCCAATATTATGTGTCGAAATTGAGGATTAGGCACATCCTTGATAATGTGCCATTTTACTGGGAAGAATCCATTCCACTTGTCCTGTTGCCAGAAGTTCATACTCTTGTTGAAATCTACTGGGCCAAGCATCTCAGCCACACCACAGAACTGACCACTAGCATTAACCTGGCCATTATAGTATACCAGTTAATAGAGCAAACAAACACATATTTATCATAATGAAATAAGCATCTCAGCCACACCACAGAACTGACCACTATTTTTCTATATGTATAATGCTCATCAATAAAATTATAATAACCTGCAAATAGTTTTTGAGACAAATCTACAGATATGATTTTTAAATTTTCAAAACGAAATATTTAAAACAATATCGATGATCAATTCTATAAAATTGACTGAGGTTATGTCCAAGATGCAACTTTTTCATGAACTGGATGAAGTATAGGTGGAATGGAAAAAAAATGAAACAGAGCCTAATTCAAGAACCAGAGAAACAAAATAATCAAACTGGATGAACTCGCACATAATTATCACAAATTAAAATTTTAAAAATTGCATGTCTTACCAAGGCACACTAAATTATAAAAAAAAAAAGATTACGTACTCAATACTAGTCAGATATAACAAAAACAAAGGGAAAAAAATAATTGAATATCACACTACTCTGATGATATTCAGGATAAAATGCTTAAGGAATAAGAAGTGCTATTAACTTACAGAAAAGAAGAGGAAAACAGGGCATTTGGTTCCTTTTCCTGCCATTCTTTCTTGTGCAATTTTATAGGCATTGTCAAGCCTTTTATTTCCATTAGGAGTACTTGCCCAAACATTGTACTTGATACTCTTGTGAATATCATCTTCACTATAAGATTTAATCACGAAGAATAAAGCTTGCTCATACTTCGTAACAAAATCAGGAAGATTATATGAATCTCTTCTTACTGCAACAAGTGAAGGTATGTCATCGTTAACCTCCTGTACACCTGACAATCCAAAACGATCTGCTCCTGGGCTCAAACTGTTTTTTGACTCATCATTGTGTTTATCTGATATGTCACGGTTACCAAATTCATTTAGCTTGCTTCTGGCCTTCAGCTTCTCATTCCCGTTGCAGTTTCTACCACTTTCATTCAAATTAATGCCTTTACTTTGATAAAGGCTTCCTTTCCCTTGGTTAGTATGCACCACAAACTTGCTGGACGGAAGATGCCCTTTTGTTATGGAAGCACCGGATGCCTAGCATAACAACAAGCATATAAACTTATAAGTTTCCTACTTTATGCTTAGAGTAGTTTGTCCTGTTTTACTGGAATTTTTCAGTACCTTATTTGCAAACTTTGATGATGGATGGTTATTGGCAGAGGTTGGCACTGTGTCTACAGCTGATGATGATCCTTTGGTGGTACCCGATGCATACTTTGTGCTGCGTGAAGCTTTTGAAGATGGAACAGCATGCTTATTGGAAGGGTAGTTTGATCTTGTAGGGTAGTTCGTTTGCTGCACGCCAACAGGAAGTCCCTGAACCCCATCCAGAAGAACATAAGGGTCCCATGTGTATGCGGGGACTAGCTCAGGTCCGTAAGCAATTGGTTGAGCATACATGCCAGGTGTAGAAGGGTCCTGCACAGGAATCACAGCAGAGTAATATGGCTCTTTGCTGACATACTGACTATCCACGCCAGTTCCAGGAACGACTGGACTATAAGCAGTATATCCATTTTCGTAACCCGGAACATAACACAAATAAGACCCATTCTCAGCTTGAACGACCTGAAACAGATTACAGAACAGGCATAAGCTCAGTTCTATAGTGATATGTCAGCTTCCACAGCTGTATCTTCAAGAAGCAGTTCACCCTAGAATTGATTAGACCAAGGACTCGATAATAACTTAATAAGGAACAAAACAAAACAGTGCAATGCAAAAGTCAACTGTTAAATCGAGTACTGTGAGGTCTGCACAGCCCTTTTGTAATTGGCTCTTCATCATTTAAGATCTCAATCAAACTAAATTAGCTACGGTGCTTGACCACAATTCTTTGTACAACATGGAATACTAAAAGCATCCCCTGAAATAGACATTCCATTCACTGGCAATCATTTAAATTTGTTTATCTCAATCACCAGAATAAATTAATCATCTGTTCATGACAGCATATTGTGTGGTGACAACTAAAGCAAAAAAGATAAAATGTATATTTTTCGTAAAGGTTTGTAAAGATTCTTTTTGGCATGAAGATACTTATGGAAGAATAAAGAGTGATATTAACAACCAAAGCTGACACTTTCCCCAACATAGCAAAGGAAAGGCAAGGAAAAGATGGAAGCAAATAAGTGCAAAGCTAGCTGGTACCACCATACCACCATAGATGCACTAAGTGCAGCATTTTTTGGTTTTACACAGGACCACTTGTGACTACTGTAGGGAAGGCATATAACATGATTGATAAAGTACACTGTTTGATAACTTACTGTCGGTTGCATCTCCAGTCCATTCGATCCAGCATAGTAGCTACTCTCATCCCATCCTCCAAATGAGCCTAGAATAATGATCAAACCATCAAACTGAAAGAACAGTACCTCTGTTTCAGTACTTCAGATCATAGTACTGATCTATTCTACACACCTGGATAATAGTACCCGTAGTAATACATCCCTTGGTCCCCCATATAAGCTCCTTGGTTCATCTCAGTATCCTTGGCGGCAGTACTAGCTGCATCTGCCGAGGAAATGCATGATATTGCATCCGAAGAACCTGCGTCTTTTGCAGCAGGCTGCAAAGTTTGGGCACGAAAGGAATCAGCAAGGACACGATAGATATAGCTCAACCAACCAAACAAGGAACAATTCCTTGTACGCTAAGATAAGCAATGACTATACTATATGTATAGAGGAATGAGAATCTTACCAAGTTGCCGTTGCTTGCCTTCGTGCTAGCATCAATCTTCAAGTTCTCTACTGCCTCTTCTATAGCTGGAAGATACAAAAGTCAAGGCTTGCAAACAGAATATATGCTTGAAAGGCCATCGTCCATGAGTGAGAATAAAATAAGCCAGCAAGCCCAGATTGATAGATTAAAATGTCCTGAGTCCAATAATGCACAATAATTGCCTTCAATGAGGTCATCAAATCAGAAGATCTACAGCGATCATCTGATCGAGTGAAGAGACCATTACTTGAACGAGTTCATGTTTCGCAAACAGCATGCAGCAGCAACCGTATCCGTAAGTACACAAACCATATTATTGGTGTAGCTGTCAATAAATGGGAGTTGGCTCAGCTCTCACCATCTCTGAAAATCCGACATGTGAGGGATACCTAACAATTCTAATTCTGAATATAAAACAACAGAGACCTGCCATGGTATTGTAGGACGGCGAAACTCAATTATGTCAATAGCAGATTGAACTGGGTCGAACTATCCATGAAAAATGCTACGCACTCAACGATAATTCAGCAACATGATCCACCATTTATTTATTTTGAAACCGTGATCTGAAGGAGCACGCACAGATCAAAAAGTCCCTTAAAGCCAGATCAGAGCAAAAGCTTTTCCAATGCTTTAAATTAAACAAGTGTAAAGAAAGATGAGAAATCAGGTTGAGCACAGACGCCTGTCGATGAAAAGCAGAAACGCTAGTACCAAACTGAAAAAATAGAAACAAAATAGAAACAAAAAAAATCGAGAATTTTGATCGAAAACAGTACTGTAGTATCTCTGACGGATCAAAGAGAAACAATGGAGCTAGATGGCAATGGAACCGCCCAACTCACCAGCACTGGGATAGTTAGAAAATGAAAACAAATCAGAACACGGACGAATTCCACCGATCCAAGAACAAGACAAACCCAAGCCCGAGATCATGTATCGGATCCAGCTCCGGATGGATGGACAAGGAGCAAAGGATACGCTTGTGGGCGAGCGCGGTGTTGGGCTTGGGCTCCATGAGGCCGCACCAGAGGTCGCCGCAGAAGAAGCCGGGGCTACGCGTGTCCTCCAGCTCGACCGATGATTGGGCCCGGAGCAGGGACTCGCCGGAACCCTAGGCCGCTCCGGCCGCCTCCGCCGGAGGAGAAAAGGTAGCGGCGTCGGCGGGGTCGCGTGTGGTGTAGGGCGGGCGGCGCGGCCACGTGTGGGCGATCGGACGGCTGGGAAGGAAGGAAGGTGGGCGCGTGCGTTGTGGGGGCGGAGCAGCGAAGCGACGCGGCCGAAGCGGGCTCCTGAAATCTAGCGGCAGTTGGGGCGGGGCAAAGCAAGGCAAGGCAGCCGCTCCGCCTGTTGCGGCCGAATATTTGTAGCCTTTCAGCACAATACATTTCACCTTTTTCTCTCGTGAGATGAGATGAGATGAACTCGAAAGTGGTAGCATAGGAGGAGTTAATCATAGCATTCCACATACATCAGTAGAATTTCTATATGCATATGTTACAAATATAACAAAGAAAAAAAATGAGAGACAGCGTAACATGTGGTACTATCAGTTTTTTGAAGGAAAATATTGGTGGTTGCCACTAACAACACGAAGGTACGTACGACCATGAAAACGTGCCGTCAACTAATTCTGATCTGATGAAAGCTACCACCATCGCTCGGTTGTCAGTGGCGTAAACCCTGTGCTTTTCTTGATCCTGGCAAGTCAAGGTCGCGTGTGGTTTTTTTTTAATTATTTGAAAGCAATCGGCGAGAAACTACACCCAACCAACATGAACATCGAACGGTGTGCTCGCGCGGTCTACCACTAGATGTGTTTCGATAGATCAACGGATGCGTGACGGTGGCCTGATGGTGGGCATGAATGCCGGCCAAGATGAGGAATATCGGACTCTACAAAAGAAGGGCGAGGCATATTTTGGGCCTGGAGAAAAGAGGTGAAGAATATATGTGGTCCAGTCACGATCGGTACTAGAAAATTTATCGTTTCCTGGCGTGGGTGCTCCCGGGCACCTGACCTGACCGCGCAGGGGAGAAATGAGGCAAAACAAGCCGTGAGCCCAACAACGCCCGGTGAACTACCGGGCGGAGGGAATTCGGTCGGGGGCGGGCGGCGGTGCAATTTGCGCGCGGCGCGGATAGCCGGTGTGGCAGGCAAGAGGCGAGCCACGATAGTTGGCCTTTGGCATCGGGAGAGGAGCACGCGCCGCACCGCGTTATACACGAATTTAATCCCGTAAGAGCATCTACGCCGCGACCTGGCAAATCCGGGCCCCCGAACTCGTCCGCAGACGCGTACTTCTCAAATCTTGTCACCATATCCGTGTTTCTCATATCCGGTCCCTCGTATTCATACTAGCTCCATACTAGCATGCAACATTAATAAAAAAACAACGTAAATCATCACACAAATATAGAATCGGACAGAGAAATGCACATTCCGAACATCAAAAAGTCATCGACGCAAAAGGTCGCCAAAGTTCACATAATTCACATAAACGACGGACAAGTTTAAACTAGATTACTAAAAACTTGAAATTGAAGACGGAGACGGTGGAGATTCACCACTTCCTCGCCAGCCCTTTGCCCTCCCGGTCGCTGGCGCGACTGTAGGCGTCGGCGGCTGGTGGCGGATCGTCCGAGTCGTCGGACGAGGAGTCGTGGTGACCTCTGGTGCGCATGCATCCCGCGGCGGCGACGCACGGACTGCTCCGCCTCCCTCCTTTCCCTGTCCCGCTGCAGCTCGCGACGAGCGGCGCGCGCCTCTGATTTCGGCGTGCGCGTCCGGGCCAGCGAGGCATGCACAAGCACCCACCGCTGCCCACGTGGGGGTGCAGCAGCCAGCGGGGGCAAGAGACGGCGTAGAGGAGACGCGTGGATTGCGCAGGCCGCCTGTCGGAGCTGCGCAAGGGCTGGGAGGAGCCAGCACCGGCGTCCGAGCTGCGCCGACGGGGAAGCTGCGTCTGCGGCGAGGCTGCAGATCCGGAGCTGCCCCCGGTCTCCACCTTGGACCGCTCCAAGGCGATGCGGAGGGCAAACTCATAGTCTGGACCCAGCTCAGAGTCGGAGCGGCTGCCGGAGCTCGACATTGCGCCAGATTCGATTGGAATTGGCACGGGGAGAGGAGAGGACGGGGCGAGAGAGGAGAGTGTGAGTGAGCTAGGGTTTCGGAGTGATGAGCGGGTGGGTTTTTTTTGTGGGACAGTCGTGGGGTCGATGGTGGGTCGGGCTTGTCAAACGGACGCGCCCGGGCGTGCCCGGGCCACCCCGCATCCGCCCCATATTTGGGCTGGATGTGAGGGGTGACCGTCAGCCCGGGTGTTTGAGGCCCGTTTGAGGCTTCCGTCTGGGTCAAAAAATCATGACCGGTCAGTGATCGGGCGGGCCGACCGGACGTTTGAGGCCGGTTTGGGGCGCCCGACTGTAAATGCTCTAAGAGCATCTGCAACCGCACCCATACCCACTGCAAACACCCGAGCCGGCCCAAACGTCCAAACTGACCGACACTTCCCATACCCGGCCCATATATGGGGCGGATATGGGGATGCCCGGATGTAGGCACTACGTCATACTGATCGATAGGGCCCACGTAGGGTTACAGAGTGACCGCTGGTTCGACGGGCGCCTCCTTTCACTCGGTGTGCCGCCCGAGAGAGGAGGCTGGCTATTTAATCCAAACGGTGCCGACCGAACCCTATCTGCCCTATTTCTTCTCTTTTCTCCTCTCCACCGCCGCCTCTTCCGATCCGTCGCCCGCTTGCCATGCCGAGGCGCCGGCGCACCACGTACACGGCGCTAACGCTGAAGCGCCGGTTGCAGCTCCTAGAGGAGATTCGAGCCAGGTGCATGACTCATTTCACTACCGGCCTGCTTCCGGATTCGTCGAAGCCAGCGGAGGAAGATGATGACGAGGAGAAAACGGGGGAGGAGGAGGAGGGGGAGCAGAAGTAGCAGGGGGAGTAGCCGCCGGAAGCGTAGCCCCAGCCCATGGAGGAGGAGGTGGCGAAGGCGGAGCCGGCTACGGGCTTTGCCATGACAAGGTACGTGGTCGCCCAAGCGGCTTAATGGCGGAGCAGACCGCCGTCCTAGAGTCCATCCAATATGAGGCCTATGTCAAAGCC
The DNA here is from genome assembly GCF_018294505.1 of Triticum aestivum. Taxonomy (NCBI): domain Eukaryota; kingdom Viridiplantae; phylum Streptophyta; class Magnoliopsida; order Poales; family Poaceae; genus Triticum; species Triticum aestivum. The sequence goes on from NC_057802.1 coordinate 373,182,838, forward strand.
AACCGGCGGTTCATCCGGCAAGAACGGGCGGGCGGCAACCGACGCGCTTTTCGTCAAACTAGAGGCGGAGAAGGTGGAGCTGTTGGCGAACGTAGTAATTTCAAAAAAATTCCTACGCACACACAGGATCATGGTGATGCATAGCAACGAGAGGGGAGAGTGTGTCCACGTACCCTCGTAGACCGAAAGCGGAAGCGTTAGCACAACGCGGTTGATGTAGTCGTACGTCTTCACGATCCGACCGATCCAAGTACCGAACACACGGCACCTCCGAGTTCAGCACACGTTCTACTCGATGACGTCCCGCGAGCTCCGATCCAGCAGAGCTTCGCCGGAGAGTTTCGTCAGCACGACGGCGTGATGATGGTGATGATGATGTTACCGACGCAGGGCTTCGCCTAAGCACCGCTACGATATGACCGAGGTGGAATATGGTGGAGGGGGGCACCGCACACGGCTTGAAACAATCAACTTGTGTGTCTTTGGGTGCCCCTCCCCCCCCCCCCCGGCCCCCGTATATAAAGGAGCAAGGGGGGAGGCCGGTCAGCCTTGGTGCGCCCCAAGGAGAGGAGGAATCCTCTTCCTACTAGGAAGAGGATTCATCCTTTCCTAGTCCAACTAGGAAGAGGGAGGGGGAAGGAAAGAGAGGGAAAGGGAGAGGGAAAGAGGGGCCGCGCCCCCCTCCCCTAGTCCAATTCGGACTCCTCATGGGAGGGGGCGCGCCACCTCCTGGGCTGCTGCCCTCTCTCTCCCCTCAGGCCCACTAAGGCCCAATACTTCCCCGGGGGGTTCCGGTAACCCCTCCGGCACTCTGGTTTTCTCCGAAACTATCCGGAACACTTCCGGTGTCCGAATATAGCCGTCCAATATATCAATCTTTACGTCTCGACCATTTCGAGACTCCTCGTCATGTCCGTGATCACATCCGGGACTCCGAACTATCTTCGGTACATCAAAACACTAAAACTCATAATACCGATCATCACCGAATTTTAAGCGTGCGGACCCTACGGGTTCGAGAACAATGTAGACATGACCGAGACACGTCTCCGGTCAATAACCAATAGTAGAACCTGGATGCTCATATTGGCTCCTACATATTCTACGAAGATCTTTATCGGTCAAACCGCATAACAACATACGTTGTTCCCTTTGTCATCGGCATGTTACTTGCCCGAGATTCGATCGTCGGTATCTCAATACCTAGTTCAATCTCGTTACCGGCAAGTCTCTTTACTCGTTCTGTAATACATCATCCCGCAACTAACTCATTAGTTACAATGCTTGCAAGGCTTATAGTGATGTGTATTACCGAGTGGGCCTAGAGATACCTCTCCGACAATCAGAGTGACGAATCCTAATCTCGAAATACGCTAACTCAACAAGTACCTTCGGAGACACCTGTAGAGCACCTTTATAATCACCCAGTTATGTCGTGATGTTTGGTAGCACACAAAGTGTTCCTCCGGTAAACGGGAGTTGCATAATCTCATAGTCATAGGAACATGTATAAGTCATGAAGAAAGCAATAGCAACATACTAAACGATCAACTGCTAAGCTAACGGAATGGGTCAAGTCAATCACATCATTCTCCTAATGATGTGATCCCGTTAATCAAATGACAACCCATGTCTATGGCTAGGAAACATAACCATCTTTGATCAACGAGCTAGTCAAGTAGAGGCATACTAGTGACACTCTGTTTGTCTATGTATTCACACATGTATCATGTTTCCGGTTAATACAATTCTAGCATGAATAATAAACATTTATCATGATATAAGAAAATAAATAATAACTTTATTATTGCCTCTAGGGCATATTTCCTTCAGTCTCCCACTTGCACCAGAGTCAATAATCTATATTACACAGTAATGATTCTAACACCCATGGAGCCTTGGTGCTGATTATGTTTTGCTCGTGGAAGAGGCTTAGTCAACGGGTCTGCAACATTCAGATCCGTATGTATCTTGCAAATCTCTATGTTTCCCACCTGGACTTGATCCCGAATGGAGTTGAAGCGTCTCTTGATGTGCTTGGTTCTCTTGTGAAATCTGGATTCCTTTGCCAAGGCAATTGCACCAGTATTGTCACAAAAGATTTTAATTGGACCCGATGCACTAGGTATGACACCTAGATCGGATATGAACTCCTTCATCCGGACTCCTTCATTTGCTGCTTCCGAAGCAGCTATGTATTCGGCTTCACACGTAGATCCCGCCACGATGCTTTGTTTAGAACTGCTCCAACTGACAGCTCCACCGTTCAATATAAACATGTATCCGGTTTCCGATTTAGAATCGTCTGGATTAGTGTTGAAGCTTGCATCAACGTAACCATTTACGATGAGCTCTTTGTCACCTCCATAAACGAGAAACATATCCTTAGTCCTTTTCAGGTATTTCAGGATGTTCTTGACCGCTGTCCAGTGATCCACTCCTGGATTACTTTGGTACCTCCCTGCTAAACTAATAGCAAGGCACACATTAGGTCTGGTACACAGCATTGCATACATGATAGAGCCTATGGCTGAAGCATAGGGAACATGTTTCATTTTCTCTCTATCTTCTGCAGTGGTCGGGCATTGAGTCTTACTCAACTTCACACCTTGTAACACAGGCAAGAACCCTTTCTTTGCTTGATCCATTTTGAACTTCTTCGAAACTTTGTCAAGGTATGTGCTTTGTGAAAGTCCAATTAAGCGTCTTGATCTATCTCCATAGATCTTGATGCCCAATATGTAAGCAGCTTCCCCGAGGTCTTTCATTGAAAAAACTCTTATTCAAGTATTCTTTTATGTTATCCAGAAATTCTACATCATTTCCAATCAACAATATGCCATCCACATATAATATTAGAAATGCTACAGAGCTCCCACTCACTTTCTTGTAAATACAGGCTTCTCCAAAAGTCTGTATAAAACCATATGCTTTGATCACACTATCAAAACGTTTATTCCAACTCCGAGAGGCTTGCACCAGTCCATAAATGGATCGCTGGAGCTTGCAAACTTTGTTAGCACCCTTTGGATCGATAAAACCTTCAGGTTGCATCATATACAACTCTTCTTCCAGAAATCTATTCAGGAATGCAGTCTTTACATCCATTTGCCAAATTTCATAATGATAAAATGCGGAAATTGCTAACATGATTCGGACGGACTTAAGCATCGCTATGGGTGAGAAGGTCTCATCGTAGTCAACTCCTGTAACTTGTCGAAAACCTTTCGCAACAAGTCGAGCTTTGTAGACAGTAACATTACCATCAACATCTGTCTTTTTCTTGAAGATCCATTTATTTTCGATGGCTTGTCGATCATCCGGCAAGTCAACCAAAGTCCATACTTTGTTCTCATACATGGATCCCATCTCAGATTTCATGGCCTCAAGCCATTTTGCCAATCTGGGCTCATCATTGCTTCCTCATAGTTCGTAGGTTCGTCATGGTCTAGTAACATGACCTCCAGAATAGGATTACCGTACCACTCTGGTGCGGATCTTACTCTGGTTGACCTACGAGGTTCGGTAGTAACTTGATCTGAAGTTTCATGATCATCATCATTAACTTCCTCACTAATTGGTGTAGGTGTCACAGGAACCACTTTCTGTGATGAACTACTTTGCAATAAGGCAGCAGGTACAGTTACCTCATCAAGTTCTACTTTCCTCCCACTCACTTCTTTCGAGAGAAACTCCTTCTCTAGAAAGGATCCAAATTTAGCAACAACAGTCTTGCCTTCGGATCTGTGATAGAAGGTGTACCCAACAGTCTCCTTTGGGTATCCTATGAAGACACATTTCTCCGATTTGGGTTCGAGCTTATCAGGTTGAAGCTTTTTCACATAAGCATCGCAGCCCCAAACTTTAAGAAACGACAACTTTGGTTTCTTGCCAAACCACAGTTCATAAGGAGTCGTCTCAACGGATTTAGATGGTGCCCTATTTAACGTGAATGCAGCCGTCTCTAAAGCATAACCCCAAAATGATAGCGGTAAATCGGTAAGAGACATCATAGATCGCACCATATCTAGTAAAGCACGATTACGACGTTCGGACACACCATTATGCTATGGTGTTCCGGGTGGCGTGAGTTGCGAAACTATTCCGCATTGTTTCAAATGAAGACCAAACTCGTAACTCAAATATTCTCCTCCACGACCAGATCGTAGAAACTTTATTTTCTTGTTACGATGATTTTCTACTTCACTCTGAAATTCATTGAACTTTTCAAATGTTTCAGACTTATGTTTCATTAAGTAGATATATCCATATCTGTTCAAATCATCTGTGAAGGTGAGAAAATAACGATACCCGCCGCGAGCCTCAACATTCATTGGACCACATACATCAGTATGTATGATTTCCAATAAATCTGTTGCTCGCTCCATAGTTCCGGAGAACGGCGTTTTAGTCATCTTGCCCATGAGGCATGGTTTGCAAGTACCAAGTGATTCATAATCAAGTGATTCCAAAAGTCCATCAGAATGGAGTTTCTTCATGCGCTTTACACCAATATGACCTAAACGGCAGTGCCACAAATAAGTTGCACTATCATTATCAACTCTGCATCTTTTGGCTTCAATATTATGAATATGTGTATCACTAATATCGAGATTTAATATAAATAGACCACTCCTCAAGGGTGCATGACCATAAAAGATATTACTCATATAAATAGAACAACCATTATTCTCTGATTTAAATGAATAACCGTCTCGCATCAAAAAAGATCCAGATATAATGTTCATGCTCAACACTGGCACCAAATAATAATTATTTAGGTCTAAAACTAACCCCGAAGGGATTAAGCGAACACTGGCCAAGGACGAGGTGACGATGCGCGTGGGAAACGGTTCGAAAGTCGATGTGATCGCCGTCGGCACGCTACCTCTACATCTACCTTCGGGATTAGTATTAGACCTAAATAATTGTTATTTGGTGCCAGTGTTGAGCACATTATATCTAGATCTTGTTTGATGCGAGACGGTTATTCATTTAAATCAGAGAATAATGGTTGTTCTATTTATATGAGTAATATCTTTTATGGTCATGCACCCTTGAAGAGTGGTCGATTTTTGATGAATCTCGATAGTAGTGATACACATATTCATAATGTTGAAGCCAAAAGATGCAGAGTTCATAATGATAGTGCAACTTATTTGTGGCACTGCCGTTTAGGTCATATCGGTGTAAAGCGCATTAAGAAACTCCATACTGATGGACTTTTGGAACCACTTGATTAAGAATCACTTGGTACTTGCGAACCGTGCCTCATGGGCAAGATGACTAAAACGCCGTTCTCCGGAACTACGGAGCGAGCAACAGATTTGTTGGAAATCATACATACAGATGTATGTGGTCCGATGAATGTTGAGGCTCGCGGCGGGTATCGTTATTTTCTCACCTTCACAGATGATTTAAGCAGATATGGGTATATCTACTTAATGAAACATAAGTCTGAAACATTTGAAAAGTTCAAAAGAATTTCAGAGTGAAGTTGAAAATCATCGTAACAAGAAAATAGAGTTTCTACGATCTGATCATGGAGGAGAATATTTGAGTTACGAGTTTGGTCTACATTTGAAGCAATGCGGAATAGGTTCGCAACTCACGCCACCCGGAACACCACAGCGTAATGGTGTGTCAAAACGTCGTAATCGTACTTTACTAGATATGGTGCGATCTATGATGTCTCTTACTGATTTACCGCTATTGTTTTGGGGTAATGCTTTAGAGATGGATGCATTCACGTTAAAATAGGGCACCATCGAAATCCGTTGAGACGACGCCGTATGAACTGTGGTTTGGCAAGAAACCAAAGTTGTCGTTTCTTAAAGTTTGGGGCTGCGATGCTTATCTAAAAAAGCTTCAACCTGATAAGCTCGAACCCAAATCGGAGAAATGTGTCTTCATAGGATACCCAAAGGAGACTGTTGGGTACACCTTCTATCACAGATCCGAAGGCAAGACATTCGTTGCTAAGAATGGATCCTTTCTAGAGAAGGAGATTCTCTCGAAAGAAGTGAGTGGGAGGAAAGTAGAACTTGATGAGGTAACCGTACCTGCTCCCTTATTGGAAAGTAGTTCATCACAGAACTGGTTCCTGTGACGTTTATACCAATTAGTGAGGAAGTAAATGATGATGATCATGAAACTTCAGATCAAGTTGTTACTGAACCTCGTAGGTCAACCAGAGTAAGATCCACACCAGAGTGGTACGGTAATCCTGTTCTGGAGGTTATGTTACTAGACCATGACGAACCTACGAACTATGAAGAAGCGATGGTGAGCCTAGATTTCGCAAAATGGCTTGAGGCCATGAAATCTGAGATGGGATCCATGTATGAGAACAAAGTGTGGACTTTGGTTGACTTGCCCGATGATCGGCAAGCCATTGAGAATAAATGGATCTTCAAGAAGAAGACTGACGCTGACGGTAATGTTACTGTCTATAAAGCTCGACTTGTTGCAAAAGGTTTTCGACAAGTTCAAGGGATTGACTACGATGAGACCTTCTCACCCGTAGCGATGCTTAAGTCTGTCCGAATCATGTTAGCAATTGCCGCATTTTATGATTATGAAATTTGGCAAATGGATGTAAAAACTGCATTCCTGAATGGATTTCTGGAAGAAGAGTTGTATATGATGCAACCGGAAGGTTTTGTCGATCCAAAGGGAGCTAACAAAGTGTGCAAGCTCCAGCGATCCATTTATGGACTGGTGCAAGCCTCTCGGAGTTGGAATAAACGCTTTGATAGTGTGATCAAAGCATTTGGTTTTGTACAGACTTTTGGAGAAGCCTGTATTTACAAGAAAGTGAGTGGGAGCTCTGTAGCATTTCTGATATTATATGTGGATGACATATTATTGATTGGAAATGATATAGAATTTCTGGATAGCATAAAGGGATACTTGAATAAGAGTTTTTCAATGAAGGACCTCGGTGAAGCTGCTTATATACCGGGCATCAAGATCTATAGAGATAGATCAAGACGCTTAATTGGACTTTCACAAAGCACATACCTTGACAAAGTTTTGAAGAAGTTCAAAATGGATCAAGCAAAGAAAGGGTTCTTGCCTGTGTTACAAGGTGTGAAGTTGAGTAAGACTCAATGCCCGACCACTGCAGAAGATAGAGAGAAAATGAAACATGTTCCCTATGCTTCAGCCATAGGCTCTATCATGTATGCAATGCTGTGTACCAGACCTAATGTGTGCCTTGCTATTAGTTTAGCAGGGAGGTACCAAAGTAATCCAGGAGTGGATCACTGGACAGCGGTCAAGAACATCCTGAAATACCTGAAAAGGACTAAGGATATGTTTCTCGTTTATGGAGGTGACAAAGAGCTAGTCGTAAATGGTTACGTCGATGCAAGCTTTGACACTGATCCGGACGATTCTAAATCGCAAACCGGATACGTGTTTACATTGAACGGTGGAGCTGTCAGTTGGTGCAGTTCTAAACAAAGCGTCGTGGCGGGATCTACGTGTGAAGCGGGGTACATAGCTGCTTCGGAAGCACCAAATGAAGGAGTCTGGATGAAGGAGTTCATATCTGATCTAGGTGTGATACCTAGTGCATCGGGTCCAATGAAAATCTTTTGTGACAATACTGGTGCAACTGCCTTGGCGAAGGAATCCATATTTCACTTCCTTTCTTCACAGCACTGCAGTCCTCATCCTTTCCCTACTTTACAAGGGGGGAAGAGATAAGGCAGAGATAGGGGCCACCAGATTACGTGTCGCTCAAAAAAGAAAACACACTCGGAGCGTGCGTGAGGCGATCGGCCCAAGCTTCCGTCGGCTTGCCCTTCCCAAACGTTTTCCATAATTGTTGATTGTTTATGTTATTATATTATCACCTTTGTATACTATATATAATATTTTATATTATTTTTCTAGACTAACCTATTAATCTAGTGTTCAGTGTCAGTTCTTATTTTCTACATGTTTTTGGTTTTATAGAAAATCCATATCTACGGAGATCAAAACACCTTGCTGATTTAATATTATTTTTTTGGCCAACGGAGGTTTCAGGAAGCATCAAGGCAGAATGAGAAGAGACATGGGGGCCCACACGGCCAGGTGGCGCAACCAAGCCCTAGGGCACACCCCTAGGTCATAACTTGTCCAACCATGCAAAGTGCTTATACAAAAAATCCCTCGTGCACAGAAAGCTTGGAACTACACACGGAGGTTCCACCTGTCATGAAACAAATTTGGACTCAAAAAATATATAAAAAAGACAAGGACGAGGTTTCAACCGGCAACCTGGCCTAGACAGGTGCAAGTCGAGAGCCAAAGAACTAGCAACGATTGTTGCCTTTCATGCATAACTTGTTTTCATATTAGTTTCAATAGATTAGGCTGGTTGTAATGGAGAGTATCATATACTAGTATCACGCATATGATACTACCTTCCTAATGCATAGTATCATATATTTGTATCATGTAGTATTTTATTTATTGCCATGCATGACACATAGTAGCATTGTATTTATTATGATACGGTATCACGATATGATACTCAACTCTCTTTTTCTTCATTTAATTCTATGACACCTCATCAAAATTGCCTAGTTGGCATGCATGATAGTAGCTATAATACTAGCATTATAACCAGCCTTAGAGGGACCGACTCATCAGCACGTACCTCTATGTTCACTCACTTACTCGCAAGTCCCATCTCTGCTCTCTCTCTCTCTCACTCTCTCTCTCTACCTTTAGATGCACGGGCCAATACGAAGAATGGCGCGCACTAGCCGTGGTGTATTTATAACTCAAAAAAATGCTTGAAAAATAGATGAATCACCTAGTGTTCGAACAAGAGACCTCGTGGCTGGTCAAGACAGAGCAAACCACGCCTATCACTACAATAAAAAAGGCACATCCGTGACATCATGGCCCGAACAAAAAAATATTTCTATCATGGTTATGACACTTCTATGACGATAATTGTGACAAAAACATGTATCATCATAGATGTGGTTTGCTCCTACTTCTATGACAAAAAATCATGACAGAAAATGGTCTTTTCGTCCTGGGCGGGTCGGGGACGCACCTGCATGACATTCTTTAGGCCGTCCATGACATAAAAAATCGTGGTAGAAGTAAGGGCGAGGAAAATTTTCGCAGAGTTCCCGGCTAGGGTCGGTGGTCTGTGTCGAGCGATGCAATGTGGTTTGCGCGTTTCTCTCTCGTACGCGTGCGTGGTGCGAGCCGTGTTTGCTATAACTGAACCCGAGTGAGGAGTTCGTTTACTAACCCCGAGCGATCGCACTGCCACGTACTGAAGCCGATCAATCAATCCCTTCGCTTCTAACTAAATCCGACCGACTCCTTCGCTGCTAACTAAACCCGATCGATCGTTGCTGCTGCTTACTGAAGCTGATCGAACCCCCGTGTGAGACGTAGCTAGCCGGTTGGGTTGCCTATGGATGAACAGTGCCTGTTGCTACCGCGCGCGTGATACGTAGAACGAGTCGAGATGTGTTGAGTCCAGCCGGTTGGTTGGATGAACAGTTCCCGATGGGGGTTGGATGAACAGTACCCCAGACGTGTGTAGGCGGTTGCCGCTGGATGAACAGGCCCCCGTGGTAGTAGGTGGTTGTCGCTGGATGAACAGGACACCGGGGAGGCCGCCACACACCCCAGTCGGTTGGTGGTGGATGAAGAGGACTCAGTGGAGGCTGGATGAACAGTAGCCGGTGGATGAACAGTGGCTGGTAAAGGCTGGAGGAAGTTGGCGGTGGATGAAAAGTAGCAGGTGGAGGCTGGAGGAAGTCGACGGTGGATGAACAACAACCCGTGGAGTCCCGTTTTGCGGTATGCCACACCCCTCCCGATGAACAGGACTCCGTTTCGACCATAGGCGGTTGGAGAGAAATCCTTTTCCACCGTTTTGCGGTACGCCAGATCCCTCCCGATGAATAGGATCCCATTTCGATCATAGACGGTCGAACAGAAGTCTGTTTCCTCCGTTTTACGATACGCCACACCCCTCCCCATGAACAGGATCCCGTTTCAACCGTAGCCGGTCAAACAGAAGGTCGTTTCCTCCATTCCATGGTACGTCAGACCCTGTTTCGGCTGTTCCATCCAAGCCGATTGGCTCCCGCTGAACAAGACGCATTCCGACCCAGTCGGTTGCCTCTCGGTGAACACAACACTATTTCCTCTGTTCCGACCCAAGCAGTTGGCTGCCGATGAACATGATGCCATCGTTGTATGCGTTTGAGACCGCGCACGCATGTATGTACATAGTCATATTTACTTTCTTGCAGCGTGGTTGTACGTACATGCGCACGATATAAACGGGACTACGTGACATGCTACATCAGCAGCTCTACTATGACACGTGCCGCTCCTTACTCGGCCATGGTGCATCGCTGTAGAGAGACTGATCAACCGCTATGTACGCACATGTTCGAGACCAGACAGATAACGCTACGTACGCTTCAACCTGGTGGGTCCCAGCTGCCGGGGGGGTAAGGAGGCACTTCCTTCCGTGCGAAGATGTAGCTAGTGAGTCCCAGTTGTCAGGGGGATTTTTTTTTTGCAAAATACAGAGGCCCTTCTGGTGGGTCCCCGCTGTCAGGTGGAGGAATCATTATTTTGCGCGTAATAAGGAGGCACTTCCTTGCGTGCGGTCGTGGACCCATCTGTCAGCCTCTCCACATACAGTCCTCTTCCGATGGATGCTGTTCGTTGACCATGTTGACCATGCCGCGCCAAGAGCACCAAGGCGGTGGACGACGGCGAGGCCTAGGAAGGGAACGACACGGAGTCGGGGAAGACTCGACAGTTTTTTCGTTGGAAATATGCCCTAGAGGCAATAATAAATTGGTTATTATCATATTTCGTTGTTCATGATAAAGGTTTATTATTCATGCTAGAACTATATTGACCGAAAACTTAAATACATGTGTGAATACATAAACAAATACTATGTCCCTAGTGAGCCTCTACTAGACTAGCTCGTTGATCAAAGATGATTAAGGTTTCCTAACCATAGGCACGAGTTGTCATTTGATAATGGGATCACATCATTAGGAGAATGATGTGATGGACAAGACCCAATCATAAGCTTAGCATTCGATCATATCACTTGAGTTTATTGCTATAGCTTTCTTCATGTCAAGTATCTATTCCTAAGACCATGAGATCATGCAACTCCCGCGTACCGGAGGAATACCTTGTGTGCTATCTAACGTCACTTCATAACTGGATGATCATAAATATGCTCTAAAGGTATCTTCGAAGGTGTCTGTTGGGTTGGCATGGATCGAGACTGGGATTTGTCACTCTATGTGACGGAGAGATATCTCCGGGCCCTCTCGCTAGTACAACATCGTAAAGAGCTTGCAAGCAATGTGGATAATGAGTTAGTCATGAGATCTTGTATTATGGAACGAGTAAAGGGACTTATCGGTAGCGAGATTGAACTAGGTATGGAGATACCGACGATAGAATCTCGGGCAAGTAACATATCGCCGGACAAAGGGAATTGCATAGGGGATTAACCGAATCCTTGACATCGTGGTTCAACCGATAAAAGATCTTCGTGGAATATGTAGGAACCAATATGGGCATCCAGGTTCCGCTATTGGTTATTGACTGGAGAGGTGTCTCGGTCATGTCTACATGATTCTCGAACCCGTAGGGTCCGCACACTTAACATTCGGTGACGATAGAGTAATATTGGGATATGCATGTTGGTGACTGAATGATGTTCGGAGTCCGGGATGGGATCCGGGACGTCACCAGGAGCTCGAGAATGGTCCGGAGGTAAATATTTATATATGGAAAGTTGTTTTTAGGGTTCCGGAAAAAGTTTCAGTTTTTTCGGTATTGTACCGGGAAACTTCCAGAAGGTTCCGGGAACTTACGGAGGAGTCCGGAAGTCCACCAAGGGTTCCACCATGTACCAAGGATCAACATGGGCTGAGGGGAGGTGCCCTGGCCTTATTGGGCCAGGCGCATAAGTCCCTCAAGGCCCATGTGGCTTGGGAGAGGTGGAAAGTCCACCTATGTATGGAAAAAGGAGGGAATTGGACTAGGAGTCTAACTCCTCCTGCTTGGTGTACCCCCAGGGCTTGGAGGATGGTCACCATGCCCCTCCACCTATATACAGAGGAGAGGGGGCGCCCCAAGACGACACACAAGCCCTTGGCCTCCCTCTCTCTCCCGTTACTTCATAACTCCTTCGTCTTTGTTGTTTCGGTAGCGCTCGGCGTAGCCCTGTCGGAATCACCCCACCACCATCACCGTCATGTCATCGTGCTACCATCGATCCCATCTACTTATCCTCCCTCAGTTGCTAGATCAAGGAGGAGGAGACATCATTGAGTCGTACATGTGCTGAACGTGGAGGTGTCGTCCGTTCGGTACTTCATCGGTTTGGATCACGATTGGATCGTGATGAGTACGACTACATCAACCGCGTGATATACGCTTCCGCTTAACGGTCTACAAGGGTACGTAGACACACTCTCCCCTCTCGTTTTCATGCTTCTCCTAGATAGATCTGGGGTGTTCGTAGGAATTTTTTTGATTTCATGCAACGTTCCCAACAGTGGCATCATGAGCTAGGTCTATGCATAGATGTATATGCACGAGTAGAACACAAAGAGTTGTGGGTGTTGTGAACTCCCACTTAAATTAACATCCCTCAAGTTATCTAAGTGATACATGATCCAAATCAACTAACCCATGTCCGATCATCATGTGAGATGGGGTAGTCTTCAATGGTGAACATCTCTATGTTGATCATATCTACTATATGACTCACGTTCGACCTTTGGTCTCCAGTGTTCCAAGACCATGTATGTACATGCTAGGCTCGTCAAGTTTAACCCAAGTATTCTGCTTGTGCAAAAATTGTCTTACACCCGTTGTATGTGAACGTAGAGTCTATCACACCCAATCATCACGAGGTGCTTCGAAACGACTAACTTTAGCAACGGTGCATACTCAGGGAGAACACTTCTATCTTGAAATTTAGTGAAGGGATCATCTTATAATGCTACCGTCGTTCTAAGCAAAATAAGATGCATAAAGGATAAACATCACATGCAATCAAAATATGTGGCATGATATGGCCATCATCATCTTGTGCTTTTTATCTCCATCTCCAAAGCATCGACATGATCTCCATCGTCACCGGCTCGACACTTTGATCTCCATTGTTGCGTCGGGGTCGTCTCACCAACTATTGCTTCTACAACTATTGCTAACGCATAATGATAAAGTAAAGCAATTACATGGCACTTGCATTTCATACAATAATTAAGGGACAAGCCTAAGGCTCCTACCGGTTGTCGATATTACAAAACATGATCATCTCATACAACAGCGCATATCACATCATGTCTTGACCATATGACATCACAACATGCCCTGCAAAAACAAGTTAGACGTCCTCTACTTTGTTGTTGCATGTTTTACATGGCTGCTACGGCTTGTAGCAAGAACCGTTCTTACCTACGCAAAAACCACAACGGTGATTTATCAAGTTTGTTGTTTTAACCTTCTTCAAGGACCGGACGTAGTCAAATATGATTCAACTAAATTAGGAGAAACACACACCCGCCAGCCACCTTTATGCAAAACAAGTTGCATGTCAGTCGGTGGAACCGGTCTCATGTACGTGGACATGTAAGGTTGGTCCGGGCCGCTTCGTCCCACAATGCCGCCGAATCAAAATAAGACATTGGTGGTAAGTAGTATGAACATCACCGCCCACAACTCCTTTGTGTTCTACTCGTGCATATCATCTATGTTGGGGAACGTAGTATTTCAGAATTTTCCTATGATCACGCAAGATCTATCTAGGAGAAGCATAGCAACGAGCGGGGAGAGTGTGTCTACATACCCTCGTAGACCGAAAGAGGAAGCATTTAATAATGCGGTTGATGTAGTCGAACGTCTTCGCGATCCAACAGATCCAAGCACCAAACGTACGGCACCTCCGCGTTCAGCACACGTTCAGCTCGATGACGTCTCTCGAGCTCCTGATCTAGTTGAGGACGAGGGAGAGTTTCGTCAGCATGACGGCATGGCGACGGTAATGATGAAGTTACCGGTACAGGGCTTCGTCTAAGCACTACGACGATATGACCGATGTGGTAAACTGTGGAGGGGGCACCGCACACGGCTAAGACAATTGATCTTGTGTGTTCTAGGGTGCCCCCTGCCCCTGTATATAAAGGAGGCGAGGGGGAGGCCGGCCGGCCCCTGTAGGGCGCGCCAAGGAGAGGAGTCCTAGTAGGATTCCACTTGGTGGAAGGGGGAAGGAGGAAGGGAGAGGGAGAAGGGAAGGAAAGGGGGGCGCCGCCCCCTTCCCCTAGTCCAATTCGGACCCAAAGGGGGGCGCGCGGCCAGCCCCTTGTGGCCCTTCTCTCTCCCCAATAAGGCCCATGAAGGGCCATTAGTTCCCCCGAGGGGTTCCGATAACCCTCTGACACTCCGATAGTTACCCGGTACCTCTCGGAACTCATCCGGTGTCTGAATAACATCGCCCAATATATCAATCTTTATGTCTCGACCATTTAGAAACTCCTCGTCATGCCCGTGATCTCATCCGGGACTCCGAACAAACTTCGGTCATCAAATCACAAAACTCATAATATAAATCGTCATCGAACGTTAAGCGTGCGGACCCTACGGGTTCGAGAACTATGTAGACATGACCGAGACACATCTCCGGTCAATAACCAATAGCGGAACTTGGATGCTCATATTGGCTCCTACATATTCTACGAAGATCTTTATCGGTCAAACCGCACAACAACATACGTTGTTCCTTTTGTCATTGGTATGTTACTTGCCCGAGATTCGATCGTCGGTATCATCATACCTAGTACAATCTCGTTACCATCAAGTCTCTTTAGTCGTTCCGTAATGCATCATCCCGTAACTAACTCATTAGTCACATTGCTTGCAAGGCTTATAGTGATGAGCATTACCGAGAGGTCCGAGAGATACCTCTCCGATACACGGAGTGACAAATCCTAATATCGATCTATGCCAACTCAAAAAACACCACCGGAGACACCTATAGAGCATCTTTATAATCACCAAGTTACGTTGTGGCGTTTGATAGCACACAAGGTGTTCCTCCGGTATTCGGGAGTTGCATAATCTCATAGTCAGAGGAACATGTATAAGTCATGTTGAAAGCAATAGTAATAAAACTAAATGATCATTTATGCTAAGCTAACGGATGGGTCTTGTCCATCACATCATTCTCTAATGATGTGATCCCGTTCATCAAATGACAACACCTGTCTATGGTCAGGAAACTTAACCATCTTTGATTAACAAGCTAGTCTAGTAGAGGCATACTAGGGACACTTTGTTTGTCTATGTATTCACACATGTACTAAATTTCCGGTTAATACAATTCTAGCATGAATAATAAACATTTATCATGATATAAGGAAATATAAATAACAACTTTATTATTGCCTCTAGGGCATATTTCCTTCAGTCTCCCACTTTCACTAGAGTCAATAATCTAGATTACATAGTAATGATTCTAACACCCATGGAGTCTTGGTGCTGATCCTCGTGAGAGAGGCTTAGTCAATGGGTCTGCAACATTCAGATCCGTATGTATTTTGCAAATCTCTATGTCTCCCTCCTTGACTTGATCGCGGATGGAATTGAAGCGTCTCTTGATGTGTTTGGTTCTCTTGTGAAATCTGGATTCCTTCGCCAAGGTAATTGCTCCAGTATTGTCACAAAAGATTTTCATTGGACCCAATGCACTAGGTATTACACCTAGATCGGATATGAACTCCTTCATTTGCTGCTTCCGAAGTAGCTATGTACTCCGTTTCACACGTAGATCCCGCCATGACGCTCTGCTTGGAACTGCACCAACTGACAGCTCCACCACTCAATATAAATACGTATCCGGTTTGTGACTTAGAGTCATCCGATCAGTGTCAAAGCTTGCATCGACGAAACCATTTACGATGAGCTCTTTGTCACCTCCATCAACGAGAAACATATCCTTAGTCCTTTTCAGGTATTTCAGGATGTTCTTGACCGCTGTCCAGTGATCCACTCCTGGATTACTTTGGTACCTCCCCGCTAAACTAATAGCCAGGCACACATCAGGTCTGGTACACAGCATTGAATACATGATAGAACCTATGGCTGAGGCATAGGGAATGACTTTCATTTTCTCTCTATCTTCTGAAGTGGTCGGGCATTGAGTCTGACTCAACTTCACACCTTGTAACACAGGCAAGAACCCTTTCTTTGACTGATCCATTTTGAACTTCTTCAAAACTTTATCAAGGTATGTGCTTTGTAAAAGTCAATTAAGTGTCTTGATCTATCTCTGTAGATCTTGATGCCCAATATATAAGCAGCTTCACCGACGTCTTTCATTGAAAAATTCTTATTCAAGTATCCTTTTATGCTATTCGGAAATTTAGTATCATTTCCGATCAATAATATGTCATCCACATATAATATTAGAAATACTACAGAGCTCCCACTCACTTTCTTGTAAATACAGGCTTCTCCAAAACTCTGTATAAAACCATATGCTTTGATCACACTATCAAAATGTTTATTCCAACTCCAAGAGGCTTGCACCAGTCCATAAATGGATCACTGGAGCTTGCACACTTTGTTAGCACCTTTAGGATCGACAAAACCTTCTGGTTGCATCATATACAACTCTTCTTTAAGATATCCATTAAGGAATGCAGTTTTGACATCCATTTGCCAAATCTCATAATCATAAAATGCGGCAATTGTTAACATGATTCGGACAGACTTAAGCATCGCTACAGGTGAGAAGGTCTCATCGTAGTCAACTCCTTGAACTTGTCGAAAAACTTTTGCAGCAAGTCGAGCTTTGTAGACAGTAATATTACCGCCAGCGTCAGTCTTGTTCTTGAAGATCCATTTATTCTCTATGGCTTGCCGATCATCGGGCAAGTCAACCAAAGTCCATATTTTTTTTCTCATACATGGATCCCATCTCAGATTTCATGGCCTCAAGCCATTTTGCAGAATCTGGGCTCGTCATCGCTTCCTGATATGTCTCCGTCGTATCTATAATTTTTGATTGTTCCATGCCAATATTCTACAACTTTTACATACTTTTGGCAACTTTTTATACTATTTTTGGGACTAACATATTGATCCAGTGCCCAGTGCAAGTTTGTATTTGTTGCATGTTTTTTGTTTCGTAGAAAATCCATATCAAACGGAGTCCAAACGGGATAAAAACCGACGGAGATTTTTGTGTGGAATATATGTGAATTTTGGGAAGTGGAATCAACGCGAGACGATGCCCGAGGGGCCCACGAGGGTGAGGGGCGCGCCCTAGGGGGTCAGGCACGCCCTGGGCCCTCGTGGCCACCCCGTAAGGCGGTTGGTACCCTTCTTTCTCCGCAAGAAAGCCAATATCCAGATAAAAATCGTGTCCAAATTTCAGCCCAATCGGAGTAACGGATCTCCGGGAATATAAGAAACGGTGAAAGGCCAGAATCTGGAACGCAGAAACAGAGAGAGACAGAGAGACAGATCCAATCTCGGAGGGGCTCTCGCCACTCCCATGGCATGGAAGTCAAGGACCAGAGGGGAAACCCTTCTCCCATCTAGGGAGAAGGTCAAGGAATAAGAAGAAGAAGGGGGGGGGGCTCTCTCCACCTCTCTTCCGGTGGCGCCGGAACTCCGCCGGGGCCATCATCGTCACCGCAATCTACACCAACACCTCCGTCATCTTCACCAACATCTTCATCACCTTTCCCCATCTATCTACAGCGGTCCACTCTCCCGAAACCCGCTGTACCCTCTACTTGAACATGGTGTTTTATGCTTCATATTATTATCCAATGATGTGTTGCCATCCTATGATGTCTGAGTAGATTTTTGTTGTCCTATCGGTAATTGGTGAATTGCTATGATTGGTTTAATTTTCTTGTGGTTATGTTGCTGTCCTTTGGTGCCCATCATATGAGCGCACACGTGGATCACACCATAGGGTTAGTTGTATGTTGATAGGACTATGTATTGGAGGGCAAAAGTGACAAAAGCTTCAACCTAGCATAGAAATTGATGCATACGGGACTGAAGGGGGACCAATATATCTTAATTCTATGGTTGGGTTTTACCTTAATGAACATTAGTAGTTGCGGATTTTTGCTAATAGTTCCAATCTTAAGTGCATAGAATTCCAAGTCAGGGATGACATGCTAGCAGTGGCCTCTCCCACATAAAACTTGCTATCGGTCTAATAACGTAGCCAATTGCTTAGGGACAATTCCGCAACTCCTACCACCACTTTTCCACACTCGCTATATTAACTTTATTGTGTCTTTATCTAAACAGCCCCTAGTTTTTATTTATGTGCTCTTTATATTCTTGCAAACCTATCCCACAACACCTACAAAGTACTTCTAGTTTCATACTTGTTCTAGGTAAAGCGAACGTCAAGCATGCGCAGAGTTGTATCGGTGGTCGATAGAACTTGAGGGAATATTTGTTCTACCTTTAGCTCCTCGTTGGGTTCGACACTCTTACTTATCGAAAGAGGCTACAATTGATCCCCTATACTTGTGCGTTATCAAGACCTTTTTCTGGCGCCGTTGCCGGGGAGTTATAGCATGGGATGAATATTCTCGTGTGTGCTTGTTTGCTTTATCACTAAGTAGTTTTTATTTTGTGCTCTTGTTTTCTATATTTAGTTATGGGTAGGAAACGCAAAATACCAAAAAAATTAGTGGTACCTACTGAACCAATGGTTGAAAAACCACTCAAAATCTATCACACTCCTGAAGCTTTTTACTTGGATCATCTTCGATCCCTATGTGCTCGTGCTGAAACCCCAACTAGCTTAGTTGAGGGAAAATATTTAGATGAGCATGCTTGTTATGTGCGACACCGCATATCTGAAAAAGGGAAACTTTTACTGGATCAAATTCATCGTTTGCAGTGCTATGCTTGGAATTTATGTGAAATATATGATGTTACTTGTTGTTCTGAAAACCCTAAGAAACACCTTCCCTACCAATGTGAGTTTAGTGATAATGGAATCATATCTTCGTATGCTAAGGGTGTTTATAATTACTATGATGTTCAACAAATTCAAGAATTTGTTGCTTTTAAGGGTGCTTATGAAATTGCTTCTTTGATTGAAACGTATGATGCTACTCTTTACAAATCTGAAAATTTTGCCATACTTAAATATTGTTATGATAATTATGCTTCTAATGCCTATGTTAAACCATATATTGAGGACTCCTCCGCTGTCCAAGAAGAGACTAAAATTTTGCAGGAGTCTATGGAAGAAGGAATTGATGAAACTGTGAGCTCATTGGATGAAAAAGATGATGAGGAGAGTGAAGAACAAAAGGAGGAAGATCGGATTAGCTACCCGTGCCCACCTTCTAATGAGAGTAACTCTCTAACTCATACATTATTTAAGTCCCTTCGTTCTTACCGAAGGATGAATGCCATGATAATTGCTATCCCGTTGATTCGTTTGGAATATCCCTTTTTGATGATGCTTGCTATGCTTGTGGCCAAGATGCCAATATGAATGATGCTTATGGAGATGAACTTGCAATTGTTCCTTATGTTAAACATGAAATTGTTGCTATTGCACCCACACATGATAGTCCTATTATCTTTTTGAATTCTCCAAACTACACTATATCAGAGAAGTTTGCACTTATTAAGGATTATATTGATGGGTTGCCTTTTACTGTTGCACATGATGATTTTGATAGATATAATAGGCATGTGCTTTCTGCTCCTACTTGCAATTATTATGAGAGAGGAACTATATTTCCACCTCTCTATGTTTCCAACACGATAAAATTGCAAGAAACTGCTTATGCTATGTATTGGCCTTTACTTGATGTGCATGAATTGTTCTTGTATGACATGCCGATGCATAGGAAGAGAGTTAGACTTCATCATTGCTTGATATATGTTGCTTTGTGCTCACTACTAAATGCCAAATCATTGCTAATTCAAATTGGCTTTCATATACCTTGGGATCCGGGTGGATCCATTACTTGAGCACTATATGCCTAGCTTAATGGCTTTAAAGAAAGCGCTGCTAGGGAGACAACCCGGAAGTTTTAGAGAGTCATTTATTTCTGTTGTGTGCTTTTATAAATTTAAAAAACAAAAATAATGTGCCAAGATTTTCCTTTAGGATGTTTACATTGCTTGTTGGTTTGTGCGGTGCAAAACAGAAACTTTGGCTGTAGTGCGCAATTTTACATTTTTTTACTGCAACGTCAAACGGTTCTGAAACTTTTTGCACTGTCTTTCTATACAAATTGTTTATTTTTCCTATTTTTTCAGAATTTTTGGAGTACCAGAAGTATGGTGAATGTTCAGATTACTACAGACTGTCCTGTTTAAGACAGATTCTGTTTTTGATGCATAGTTTGCTTGTTTTGATGAAACTATCGATTTCTATCAGTGGATTAAGCCATGGAAAAGTTATATTACAGTAGCTACAATGCAAAA
Source organism: Triticum aestivum (assembly GCF_018294505.1). Classification (NCBI taxonomy): domain Eukaryota; kingdom Viridiplantae; phylum Streptophyta; class Magnoliopsida; order Poales; family Poaceae; genus Triticum; species Triticum aestivum. Next base: position 373,203,349 of record NC_057802.1, read on the forward strand.
ACAAAATATGAATTGGTTTGCAACAGTACTTAGAGTAGTGATTTGCTTTATTATACTAACGGATCTTACCGAGCTTTCTGTTGAGTTTTGTGTGGATGAAGTGTTCGAAGATCGAGGATGTCTCGATGTGAGGAGAAGGAGGAGAGGCAAGAGCTCAAGCTTGGGGATGCCCAAGGCACCCCAAGTAAATATTCAAGGAGACTCAAGCGTCTAAGCTTGGGGATGCCCCGGAAGGCATCCCATCTTTCTTCAACAAGTATCGGTATGTTTTCGGATTCGTTTCGTTCATGCGATATGTGCAAATCTTGGAGCGTCTTTTGCATTTAGTTTTCACTTTTCTTTTATGAACCATGCTGGTATGAGATAGTCCTTGGTTGATTTATAGAATGCTCATTGCACTTCACTTATATCTTTTGAGTATGGCTTTATAGAATGCTTCATGTGCTTCACTTATATCATTTGAAGTTTGGATTGCCTGTTTCTCTTCACATAGAAAACCGCCATTTGTAGAATGCTCTTTTGCTTCACTTATATTTTTTAGAGCATGGGCATATCTTTTGTAGAAAGAATTAAACTCTCTTGCTTCAGTTATATCTATTTAGAGAGATGACAGGAATTGGTCATTCACATGGTTAGTCATAAAATCCTACATAAAACTTGTAGATCACTGAATATGATATGTTTGATTCCTTGCAATAGTTTTGCGATATAGAGATGATAATATGTGGGAGGTACTAGTAAATGGTTGTGTTTAGTAAGAATATTGGTGTTAAGGTTTGTGATTCCCGAAGCATGCACGTATAGTCTCTCGTTATGCTACGAAGTTGGAGCATGATTTATTATTGATTGTCCTCCTTATGAGTGGCGGTCGGGGACGAGCGATGGTCTTTTCCTACCAATCTATCCCCCTAGGGACATGCGTAGTAGTACTTTGCTTTGATCACTAATAGATTTTTGCAATAAGTATGTGAGTTTTTTATGACTAATGTTGAGTCCATGGATTATACGCACTCTCACCCTTCCATCATTGCTAGCCTCTACGGTACCGTGCATTGCCCTTTCCAACCTCGAGAGTTGGTGCAAACTTCGCCGGTGCATCCAAACCCCGTGATATGATATGCTATATCACACATAAGCCTCCTTCTATCTTCCTCAAAACAGCCACCATACCTACCTATCATGGCATTTCCATAGCCATTCCGAGATATATTGCCATGCAACTTCCATCATCTTCATATACATGACTTGAGCATCATTGTCATATTGCTTTGCATGATCGTAAGATAGCTAGCATGATGTTTTCATGGCTTGTCCGTTTTTTAAATATCTTTGCTATGCTAGATCATTGCACATCCTGGTACACCGCCAGAGGCATTCATATAGAGTCATACTTTGTTCTAGACATCGAGTTGTAATATTGAGTTGTAAGTAAATAAAAGTGTGATCATCATCATTATTAGAGCATTGCCCCAGTGAGGAAAGGATGATGGAGACTATGATTCCCCCACAAGTCGGGATGAGACTCCGGACTTAAAAAAATAAAAGAGGTCAAAGAAGCCCACAAAAAATAAAAGAGGCCAAAGAAGCCCACCAAAAAAACAAAAAAATGAGAGAAAAAGAGAGAAGGGGCAATGCTACTATCCTTTTACCACACTTGTGCTTCAAAGTAGCACCATGTTCTTCATATAGAGAGTCTCTTGAGTTATCACTTTCATATACTAGTGGGAATTTTCATTATAGAACTTGGCTTGTATATTCCAACGACGGGCTTCCTCAAGTGCCCTAGGTCTTCATGAGCAAGCAAGTTGGATGCACACCCACTTAGTTTCCAGTTCGAGCTTTCATACACTTATAGCTCTAGTGCATCCGTTGCATGGCAATCCCTACTCCTCGCATTGACATCAATTGATGGGCATCTCCATAGCCCGTTGATTAGCCGCGTCGATGTGAGGCTTTCTCCTTTTTGTCTTCTCCACACAACCTCCATCATCATATTCTATTCCACCCATAGTGCTATGTCCATGGCTTGCGCTCATGTATTGCGTGAGGGTTGAAAAAGCTGAAGTGCGTTAAAAAGTATGAACCAGTTGCTCGGCTTGTCATCAGGGTTGTGCATGATAAATACTTTGTGTTAAGAAGACAGAGCAAGATAAGATTATATGATTTTGTAGGGATAGCTTTCTTTACCGTTGATATTTTGAAAGACATGATTGTTTGTTGGGATGCCTGAGTATTGATGTCTTAATATCAGAGGATAGACTATTGCTTTGAATCACTTATGTCTTAATATTCATGCCATGATTAGATATATGATCAAGTTTATGCTACGTAGCATTCCACATCAAAAATTATATTTTTTTATCATTTACCTACTCGAGGACGAGCAGGAATTAAGCTTGGGGATGTTGATATGTCTCCGTCATATCTATAATTTTTTATTGTTCCATGCCAACATTCTACAGCTTTTACATACTTTTGGCAACTTTTTATACTATTTTTGGGACTAACATATTGATCCAGTGCCCAGTGTAAGTTCCTATTTGTTGCATGTTTTTTGTTTCGCAGAAAATCCATATCAAACGGAGTCCAAACGGGATAAAAACTGACGGAGATTTTTTTGGAATATATGTGAATTTTGGGAAGTGGAATCAACGCGAGACGATGCCCGAGGGGCCTACGAGGGTGAGGGGCGCGCCCCAGGGGGTCAGGCGCGCCCTGGGCCCTCGTGGCCACCCTATAAGGCGGTTGGTGTCCTTCTTTCGCCGCAAGAAAGCCAATATCCGGATAAAAATCGTGTCCAAATTTCAGCCCAATCGGAGTTACGGATCTCCGGGAATATAAGAAACGGTGAAAGGCCAGAATTTGGAACGCAGAAACAGAGAGAGACAGAGAGACAGACCCAATATCGGAGGGGCTCTCGCCCCTCCCATGCCATGGAAGCCAAGGACCAGAGGGGAAACCCTTCTCCCATATGGGAGAAGGTCAAGGAAGAAGAAGAAGAAGAAGAAGGGGGACTCTCTCCCCCTCTCTTCCGGTGGCGCCGGAACGCCGCCGGGGCCATCATCGTCACCGCAATCTACACCAACACCTCTGTCATCTTCACCAACATCTTCACCACCTTCCCCCATCTATCTACAGCGGTCCACTCTCCCGCAACCCGTTGTACCCTCTACTTGAACATGGTGATTTATGCTTCATATTATTATCCAATGATGTGTTGCCATCCTATGATGTCTGAGTAGATTTTCGTTGTCCTATCGGTAATTGGTGAATTGCTATGATTGGTTTAATTTGCTTATGCTTATGTTGCTGTCCTTTGGTGCCCATCATATGAGCGCGCGCGTTGATCACACCATGGTTAGTTGTATGTTGATAGGACTATGTATTGGAGGGCAAGAGTGACAGAAGCTTCAACCTAGCATAGAAATTGATGCATACGGGATTGAAGGGGGACCAATATATCTTAATGCTATGGTTGGCTTTTACCTTAATGAATGTTAGTAGTTGCGGATGCTTGCTAATAGTTCCAATCATAAGTGCATAGAATTCCAAGTCAGGGATGACATGCTAGCAGTGGCCTCTCCCACATAAAACTTGCTATCGGTCTAGTAAAGTAGTCAATTGCTTAGGGACAATTTCGCAACTCCTACCACCACTTTTCCACATTCGCTATATTAACTTTATTTTGTCTTTATCTAAACAGCCCCTAGTTTTTATTTACGTGCTCTTTATATTTTTGCAAACCTATCTCACAACACCTACAAAGTACTTCTAGTTTCATACTTGTTCTAGGTAAAGCGAACGTCAAGCGTGCGTAGAGTTGTATCGGTGGTCGATAGAACTTGAGGGAATATTTGTTCTACCTTTAGCTCCTCGTTGGGTTCGACACTCTTACTTATCGAAAGAGGCTACAATTGATCCCCTATACTTGTGGGTTATCACTTCCTCATAGTTCGTAGGTTCGTCATGGTCAAGTAACATGACCTCCAGAACAGGATTACCGTACCACTCTGGTGCGGATCGTACTCTGGTTGACCTATGAGGTTCAGTAGTAACTTGATCAGAAGTTTCATGATCATCATCATTAACTTCCTCACTAATTGGTGTAGGAAGCACTGGAACTAATTTCTGTGATGAACTACTGTCCAATTCGGGAGAAGGTACAATTACCTGATCAAGTTCTACTTTCCTCGCACTCACTTCTTTCGAGAGAAACTCCTTCTCTAGAAAAGATCCATTCTTAGCAACGAATATCTTGCCTTCGGATCTGTGATAGAAGGTGTACCCAACAGTCTCCTTTGGGTATCCTATGAAGACACATTTCTCCGATTTGGGTACGAGCTTATTAGGTTGAAGCTTTTTCACATAAGCATCGCAACCCCAAACTTTAAGAAACGACAACTTGGGTTTCTGGCCAAACCACAGTTCATATGGTGTCATCTCAATGGATTTAGATGGTGCCCTATTTAACGTGAATGCAACCGTCTCTAAAGCATAACCCCCAAACGATAGCGGTAAATCAGTAAGAGACATCATAGATCGCACCATATCTAATAAAGTACAATTATGACGTTCAGACACACAATTACGCTGTGGTGTTCCAGGTGGCGTGAGTTGCAAAACTATTCCACATTGTTTCAAATGAAGATCAAACTCGGTAACTCAAATATTCACCTCCATGATCACATCGTAGAAACTTTATTTTCTTGTTACGATGATTTTCCACTTCACTCTGAAATTCTTTGAACTTTTCAAATGTTTCAGACTTATGTTTCATCAAGTAGATGTACCCATATCTGCTCAAATCATCTGTGAAGGTCAGAAAATAACGATACCCGCCGCGAGCCTCAACACTCATCGGACCGCATACATCAGTATGTATTATTTCCAACAAGTCATTTGCTACCTCCATTGTTCCAGAGAACGGAGTCTTAGTCATCTTCCCCATGAGGCATGGTTCGCAAGCATCAAGTGATTCATAATCAAGTGATTCCAAAAGCCCATCAGCATGCAGTTTCTTCATGCGCTTTACACCAATATGACCTAAACGGCAGTGCCACAAATAAGTTGCACTATCATTATTAACCTTGCATCTTTTGACTTCAATATTATGAATACTAGATGATACCCCGCGTGTTGCTGCGGGAGATGGTTAGCTATACATGAGTGACATTAATTCAATATATTTATCAAGGAGACTTTATATTTGTATCCAAAATGAAGGAGTCATGAAATCTTGGATCAATAATCGGTTGGGGTAGATGGATGCTCAAATAGATCAGAAACTCTCTGACTAAATAAAAAAGGTTAGACCGTAAAATATACTGAATGATTTCGTGATTACTTCAACTTCTAAGTATAAAACATGAACAATGTAAATGCAAACTTAAGGTCAATTATGTGTTGTTGGGGTTTCTGGGTATTTTTTTTCCAATTTACCAACAATCATTAAATATGTTCATTGTAGGTGAGAGGGAAAGGCCATGTGACTGTAGGTATGGCACATCGTTTGATGTAGGTTAATTTGACCTTACAACATACGTACACACAATGATGTTAGTCTCTTCTTTAGTATATGCAACTTCATATAAAAAAGGTAGCAGGACATACAACTATCAAAGCTGGCAAAACGATATTGTATAATATACATAATCACAATAAAAACTTGTCCAAAAAAAAGTAAGATGACATACAACTATCAAAGCCGTCAAAATGGTACTGTATAATCTACATAATCACGATAAAAACTTGTCTTTTACATACCTTCTTAACGGAAGTAGTAAGTTTGCTAATTCATTAATCGCAATAGACTTGATACGAAATCTCTTCACTACAACTGCATGAAACAAAAATGCAAAATTGTTAGTTAGATATTTGCAGAAAAATATAATGTTTTTTTATTGCCAACCCATGTAGGAGCTTCAGAAAAGATGCAGTGGGAAGCTCGTTGTTCTTGCTCTGCTACCTGTCCGTGTAGGTGCTTCAGAAAAGAGTCGAAAGACACATAATGAGAAGCTAGCTGCTCTTGTTCAAGTACCAGTGGAAAGTAAAATTAAAAAACATAAAGGGCAGGAACTTTGGCACAATGACAAGCTGATAACACGTATGAGAGGCTCTGTAGCAGCATGTACAGAAGCAGTTCAGGAAATTTCATTCCCAGTTTCAGATTAGATGTGTAGATGTGGTGAACTGTCACCTGCAAAATCTTATATACTCCACACACATAGAATTATAGATACACCCAAAAAAGAGGGAGAAAAACATCGTTAGTAGAAAAAAGTAAGCGGGAATAGATGGTAGCACCAGGCGCCTAACTGGTGGTTTCCCGCTACCTTGGACACAAGACCCAAGGAGCCTTTTGATGGCAATACCAAGTAGCAGAACTTGCAGCAGCGGCAAGGCTAGAGGCCATGATGAATCTGAGATAGGGATTTGGTTAGGAGTGCGCAAGGGTGGAAAAGCAAAGTGGAGGCGTGTCTTTATAGGAGTCACGATCATGGACTGCTACAATTCACAGTTTCTTGTGCAGTTATGGTTGACCAATAGTGGACATGGTGTTGAGGAACTGGAACAGAACCATCGTGGGAAAGAAATGAATGGATGCGACTGCGTATGGGCTAAGAAGTCGGTGAGCTTGCTGGCTCCGAACGACCAAAGAAGACTACAGCCCAATCAATCGAGAGAAGATGCTTCACATGGCCCAACCGCAGGAGATCGAGTCCAAGGGTCTTGAAAAATAGGGAAAGATAAATAATAATTTGGAAAGGGTGAGGTGGCATAATGGTGAGGTGGATAGACTGCATGTTAAGAGAAATGGGATAGTGGGGATGAAGTATTTATGTATTATAGATGTGTATCACTACAATCGATATTCAACAAGAATAGACCACTCATCAAGGGTGCATGACCATAAAAGATATTACTCATATAAATAGAACAACCATTATTCTCTGATTTAAATGAATAACCATCTCGCATCAAAGAAGATCTAGATATAATGTTCATGCTCAACGCTGGCACCAAATAACAATTATTTAGGTCTAAAACTAATCCCGACGGTAGATGTAGAGGTAGCGTACCGACGGCGATCACATCGACTTTGGAACCATTTCCCACGCGCATCATCACCTCGTCCTTAGCCAATCTTCGTTTAATCCATAGCCCCTGTTTTGAGTTGCAAATATGAGCAACATAACCAGTATCAAATACCCAGGCGCTACTACGAGCATTAGTAAGGTGCACATCAATAACATGTATATCAAATATACCTTTCACTTTGCCATCCTTCTTATCCACCAAATACTTGGGGCAGTTCTGCTTCCAGTGACCAGTCCCTTTGCAGTAGAAGCACTCAGTCTCAGGCTTAGGTCCAGACTTGGGCTTCTTCACTTGAGCAGCAACTTGCTTGCCGTTCTTCTTGAAGTTCCCCTTCTTCCCTTTGCTCTTTTTCTTGAAACTAGTGGTCTTGTTAACCATCAACACTTGATGCTCCTTCTTGATTTCTGCCTCCGCAACCTTTAGCATTGCGAAGAGCTCGGGAATTATCCTATCCATCCCTTGCATATATAATTCATCACAAAGCTTTTGTAGCTTGGTGGCAGTGATTGAAGAACTCTGTCAATGACACTATCATCAGGAAGATTAACTCCCATTTGAGTCGAGTGGTTGTGGTACCCAGACATCTGAGTATATGTTCACTGACAGAACTATTCTCCTCCATCTTGCAGCTATAGAACTTATTGGAGACTTCATATCTCTCAATTCGGGCATTTGCTTGAAATATTAACTTCAACTCCTGGAACATCTCATATGCTCCATGACGTTCAAAACATCGTTGAAGTCCCGATTCTAAGCCGTAAAGCATGGCACACTGAACTATCAAGTAGTCATCAGCTTTGCTCTGCTAGACGTTCATAACGTCTGGAGTTGCTCCTGCAGCGGGTCTTGCACCTAGCGGTGCTTCCAGGATGTAATTCTTCCGTGCAGTAATGAGGATAATCCTCAAGTTACGGACCCAGTCCGTGTAGTTTCTACCATCATATTTCAACTTAGCTTTCTCTAGGAACGCATTAAAATTCAAGGGAACGGTAGCACGGGCCATTGATCTACAACAACATAGACATGCAAAATACTATCAGGTACTAAGTTCTTGATAAATTAAAGTTCAATTAATCATATTACTTGAGAACTCCCACTTAGATAGACATCCCTCTAGTCATCTAAATGATCACGTGATCCAAATCAACTAAACCATGTCCGATCATCACGTGAGATGGAGTAGTTTTCAATGGTGAACATCACTATGTTGATCATATCTACTATATGATTCACGTTCGACCTTTCGGTCTCAGTGTTTCGAGGCCATATCTGCATATGCTATGCTCGTCAAGTTTAACCCGAGTATTCCGCGTGTGCAAAACTGGCTTGCACCCGCTGTATGTGAACGTAGAGCTTATCACACCTAATCATCACGTGGTGTCTCGGCACGGCGAACTGTAGAAACGGTGCATACTCAGGGAGAACACTTATACCTTGAAATTTACTGAGGGATCATCTTATAATGCTACCGCCGTACTACGCAAAATAAGATGCATAAAGGATAAACATCACATGCAATCAAATTAAGTGATATGATATGCCATCATCATCTTGTGCCTTTGATCTCCATCTCCAAAGCACTGTCATGATCACCATCGTCAACGGCTTGACACCTTGATCTCCATCGTAGCATCGTTGTCATCTCGCCAACTATTGCTTCTACAACTATCACTACCACTTAGTGATAAAGTAAAGCAATTACATGGCGATTGCATTTCATACAATAAAGCGACAACCATAAGGCTCCTGCCAGTTGCCGATAAATTTTACAAAACATGATCATCTCATACAACAATTTATATCTCATCATGTCTTGACCATATCACATCACAACAAGCCCTGCAAAAACAAGTTAGACGTCCTCTACTTTGTTGTTGCAAGTTTTACGTGGCTGCTACGGGCTTCTAGCAAGAACAGTTCTTACCTACACATCAAAACCACAATGATTTTCGTCAAGTGTGCTGTTTTAACCTTCAACAAGGACCGGGCGTAGTCAAACTCGATTCAACTAAAGTTGGAGAAACAGACACCCGCTAGCCACCTATGTGCAAAGCATGTCGGTAGAACCAGTCTCATGAACACGGTCATGTAATGTCGGTCCGGGCCGCTTCATCCAACAATACCGTCGAATCAAAGTAAGACGTTGCTAGTAAGCAGTATGCCTCATCGCCCACAACTCTTTGTGTTCTACTCGTGCATATAACATCTACACATAGACCTGGCTTGGATGCCACTGTTGGGGAACGTAGTATTTCAAAATTTTCCTACGACCACACAAAATCTATCTAGGAGAAACATAGCAACGAGCGGGGAGAGTGTGTCTACATACCCTCATAGACCGAAAGCGGAAGCGTTTAATAACGTGGTTGATGTAGTTGAACATCTTCGTGATCCAACTGATCCAAGCACCGAACGTACGGCACGTCCACGTTCAGCACACGTTCAGCTCAATGACGTCTCTCGAGCTCTTGATCCAGTTGAGGACGAGGGAGAGTTTTGTCAGCACGACGGCGTGGTGACAGTGATGATGAAGTTACCGGCGCAAGGCTTCGCCTAAGCACTACGACGATATGACCGAGGTGGTAAACTGTGGAGGGGGGCACCGCACGCGGCTAAGACAATTGATCTTGTGTGTTCTAGGGTGCCCCTGCCCCCGTATATAAAGGAGGGGAGGGGAAGGCCGGCCGACCCCTGTAGGGCGCACCAAGGAGAGGAGTCCTACTAGGACTCCAGGTCCTAGTAGGATTCCACTTGGTGGAAGGGGGAAGGAGGAAGCACTACTGCAGGATGCTGCTAACGTGACACTACGATCAGATACCCTTCGACGAAACTGTGTGCGATGCCATAATCGCAAACGATGGTGCAAAAAACCCATCAAAAAGGTGCAAAACGTTTGCGATGGAGGATGCATCAAACACGGTTCAGATTTTAGTTGCGTGTGCGATGCAGGGCATACGGTTCAGCTCAATTAACCGTTTGCGATGAGGAGGAACAAAAGAAACGGGCAGCCAGATGAAGGTGTGTGCGATGTACATCATACGGTTCACTCGGATGAACTGTTTGTGATTAGGCAACACAAAAGAAACGGTCAGCCAGATCAAAGGTGTGTGCGATATACGGCATGCGGTTCACTCAGATGAACTGTTTGCGTTGAGACATGAGAAAAGAAACGGTTCAAATGAACAACATGTGTGTGATACGAGGCAAACAGGTCTGTAATCGGAAACGTGTGCGAAGACTGATAACAACACAAACGATTACTACTAACAAGCCATGTGTGTTGTGAGCAAACGATTGCTGGTATACAATTGTGAGTAACTGATGAAAACATCACCGACGGGTTCCATTGTTTAGTCCGTGTGCGATGTGATTTTCTTTGTGCGCACAACATCTACGCTCTGTCTACAGAGCATCAACATATATACTTAAAAAGATAACATTGCATAACCAAATTAAGCATACAATTACACAAGTGACTACACACATAACATTTCCACACACCAAAGAAAGCAATTACATGCATACTAAAGTAGGAGAAACAAGGATCTAATCATCTACTTATTGTTGCGACGACGCTTTCCGTTGCTGTGCTTCCGGCTGGATCCCTGGCCGTTTTGGGGAAGGAGGCACTTCCTCATGTCAACGATCCGCCTATACATGTCGTAGCTCGTGTACGCCTCCTTGGCCGCGTACACGACGTGAGCTTTGTCGAGTTTCTCCATCCAGGCCGAGTGCCAGGCACGCTTGTCCTTGTTACACGAATCCTTCATGTCTCTGTAGTAGGGGTCGATGATGGCCTCGGCGAGGTGAACCAGTGAGTCCTTCTCATGCTCCTTGCTACCCCAGATTTTGTATTGGCCCTGGATGTCGACAAGATTCTGGCAGGCGATGCCCGAATTCTCGAGCGCCTTTACATCGTTGGTGATGTCCACCATAGCGAACATGTAGTGGGGGCTGTTGACAAACCTGGCGAAACGCTCGCAAGGCCTTGTGGCCAGGCAGTAGTGGTAGACGAGGACGTGGTGGCGCACGCACATCTGGGCGATGGCGACCTTGGGACGAGACCTGGCACGAGCGCGGGTGTACTCGAGGTCGAACCCGACCACCTTGTACTTCTCCGCGGCAAGCAAAAGCTCCATGATGTGGATGGAGTGCTCCACCCAGACCGGGTCGTTGGTGTACACCACCGAGAGGTCCATGAACCTTCTGTGGGTGTCCACCACAGCACGCATGGTGAACTGCTGCTCGTCGTCGGCAGCCGCTCGGAGCGCCATTGGAGCTGCGCAGGATACCCTCTAACAATTTCTCGTGGTGGCTGTGCTTCTTGCAATGGTGGGGCGCCATCAAAAGGTTGAAGAGACACAAGGGTAGGTTAAATGGCCGCTGTAATAAATGGGGGCCGGCCGGCCTGTAATCGTCACGTCTTGTCACGGCGTTCATAGCGGAGGATTCCAGTGCACACTTTACAACACCGCAACGCACGCGTGGGCTCGAAGAGGTGCCAAATGTATCATCAGTGAGCATGTTCCCGCGCTACCGCGCTGTTTACCGCACAAGCTTCCCGCCCGGCTAGTTTGGCCACGCGTCAGCTAGAAGAGGGACAAATCGTGGGCGTTTATTGGAAAAAGCTTTGTAAAAACAAAGTGTGTGGAATGACTTCGGTCATAAGTTTACCCTTGGATGATGAGGTGAAAGTTACACAGAAGGGTGATGATGGACACTCAAGTGTGATAATCAATTCTACGCTCTACAGTGCACACGGTGGAAGAAACCAACTGTGTGCAATAATGTCGAAGATTGCAGTCGAGTTAGCTATACAGATCGTGTGCTGTGAGATCGACAAGGTAAACTGATTCAAGAATGGTTAATAAAATCTAAGACCATTGCATATTAAGGTCAAAATAGTGCTAGCAATATACGAGTCTCATACGATGCCATTTCAACGATTGTACCACAAAAGCTCGAAATGTTACAAGGTTCAAATTCCAGAGTTATATGGCTCAAATTCGAAGATTACAAGGTTCAAACTGATATTAGAAATGAAATTCAGCTCATCAGCTGCAAACGCTCGCGCTGATCCGCTGAACATGGATATCAGAGAGGTTCAAACTAATATCACCGCTTCTAAGTCTGGTATCGAAACCTCACAATTTTTGCAAAGGGGTCAGCCACTTAGAAGTCATGTATGGGGTTGACACGATGACTTTCGATTACTCTGTCATCTAAAGTTCCAAAATGAAATTCAACATTTTTGGAGCCTACTCCATTCTGCCGCAGGCGCCAACGCTGATCAACAAACTATTCATTTTTGCGAAATAAATGTAGGGCAAACCTCATTTCCTTCAACACCCTTGCTCTGAGAACAAAGAACCTGGCGAATATAATCTCTGGTAAGGTCCCTCGGTAGGAGTTCAAAGTAATTTCTGAGAGATGCAGATCTAGGCATCCGACATGATTGTTATATTGTATCACATTATCCACCACTGGGCCTAATCTTATCTCCAAAAGAAGAAAACGTGTTAGTGCCTACATGCAGTTTTGAACATTACTACAGGCCTAGCTATTTGGTTTGCAGGATTTGTAAAAGGGATAATTCCATTTCTCCCCCTAACTTGAACCCACACCTGGCATTTACCCCTAAATTTTGAGTATGCTCAAATCTGCCCCTGTGCCGTTAGGTGGTGTTATAGAAATACCCCTAAGCGTCGTTTATGTTAGGTCAAAGGGGTTTGACCGGCTTCAAGACTTTTCTTGAACAATTATACCCCTTCTTACAAGTGGGGCCAATGGTAGGAAAAAAACAAAAAGATTGAGGCCCACCGTACCGGTTCACCTATTCCTCCTTCTTCAACCTCCCGTCGCACGTGAAACAGAAGGGAGGAGCTCGGGCTCCGGTCATTGCCGGCGACTCCCGACGCGGGAGCGCTCACAGAGTACCGTGGCAGTCCGCAACGCCCTGCCGCATCCGAGATACATAAGTGCGGCATCCGGAGGCCACGGGGGCCTCACTCTGCTCAACAGAGGTGCGGCCATGGCAGGGCGTTATGTCGGGGTCCACCCTACGGTCAACCACACAACCATTTGTAGAGGGAGAAATCTTCATCACGATGAGAGAGGCGCTCTGGAGGAAGGAATCGGAGAGGGGAAGCCTCAGGGCTCGGCATCGACGGCGCACTTCTTGCCTTCTTCAACTCCGGCGGCATCGTCTCTCGTGCGCGTGTGGTTAATGGACTCCTAGAGTTCAAAAATCGCCTCCATGAGCTTTGCCACTGTCTACTTTGTCTCCCCGCCGAAGGAATTGGCCTGGTATTGCCCCAATCGCCGGCGCCCCTCTCCTTCTTCCTCAGCTCCGGTCCACCGCCGCCGCGGCCGATCTCCGGCCATGGTGAGCCCCCGGCCTCTACGCCATCTTCCTCGCGTTCCTTATTGCTTCCTGAAGCTATTCACGTCGTTCCCTTGGAGCCGCACGACCCCGAGTATATCCCCCCGCGAGCTCCGAGATCCACTGCCCCACTGCCCTCGTCGCCGTACCTCGAGCTCACTGTTTCCCATCCTCCCGGCCACCTTGGTCCACTTCGGATTTTCGCCCACAGCCTCGTAGGACATCTCTGCAGCACATAGACCGCCGACATCTTCCTGTACATCGCCGTCGTGCCTTAGTGCACGCGCTGGTGTCTACCTTTTTTTAGATTCGTTGGTGTTTAGCTGCTATCGTTAAAAACTTGTCTAGCCTAACCGTCCTCGTTAGGTATTCCATGGACCCATGGGCCCTCTACTAACTAAAACAAAAATGCATTAAAAAGACAATGACATGTGGGCCTCCAATATCTAATGACCAGTCCTTGTTGACTGGTCTAGCTTTGACTTATTTTTTTCTTTTTATAGTTTACCTAAATGTGGACTGGTACCACTAAGGGAAATTTTTGGACAAATTGCACGGTCAAACCCCTTTGACCTAACAGAAACGACGCTCAGGGGTATTTCTATAACACCACCTAACGGCACAGGGGCAGATTTGAGCATACTCAAAATTTAGGGGTAAATGCCAGGTGTGGGCTCAAGTTAGGGGGAGAAATGGAATTGTCCCTTTGTAAAATGCACTAACATGCCATCTTCGATCTGACATGATTAACATGGGCATTTGATTACATTCTAGAAAAGTGTAGCCTTCTTCACAAGAGGTTGGAGTGGATGAAAAGTTCCCTAAGAAAACTAGTACATATGAATGCAAAGGAGAAATGCTTATTGATTGTAACCATATGGATCAAGCAACCAATATGGGGGGGACATGTATGTACTAAAATCCTCCAAAAGAACCTTCAGAAATCGCAGTACATTGTCATTGTAAACTTGGAAAAAGGTGTCACAAATTGAACTCCCTTATGGTTAACATTTAACAGGAAAGGAACATCACCTCGATATATAGCTTCTCCAGGCACGGAAAGCATCTCAGGAAACTGACGACTTGCTCCAGGTCGGGGTCGATAGATTCTAGTGCCAAGACCTTCACTGTGCACAGTTTCGGGATCAATCTTGTTGGAATCATTTTCTGAATGACAGATGAACAAATATCTTCAAAATTAGAAATAATGTTAATTTGTAGAAGGAGAGGTAGAAGGCGGCTGTTGTACCTCAATGGGTGTGGATCCAATAACAAGTTCGGAGTATTTGTCAGACGAGTAGCCCACCACTGTAAATTTCGGCGCAGAAATGACATTGATTCTTGCTGGACCTTCTTGATCACCTGCAAGTAATCTCTCAAGTGCAGGTGTGTCCTCAGTGACCATACCGTGGTACACATCTTGTGATGTCACTACAAAAAAAGATACTTCTGTGATGATACATGTTTGTCACTGTAGGTCACGTTTTCTGTCATGCATGTACATCCATGACGATTTTATGACAGAATCAAGATAGTCATACCTGTGCTGTCGTAGAAGTGTTCCATGACATTACCAAAATTATCATCACGGAAGTGTTCACTTCCATGACGATAAATGCCGCGTCATGGAAGTGCTTTCGTCAAGGGTGACCGACACGTGGCATCCTTCGTAACGGAACGCCGTTAAGCTATCGTGTCCGGTTTTGGATCCGATAACCCGTTAACAGCCCGGACCAATGGCG
Source organism: Triticum aestivum (assembly GCF_018294505.1). NCBI lineage: Eukaryota > Viridiplantae > Streptophyta > Magnoliopsida > Poales > Poaceae > Triticum > Triticum aestivum. Next base: position 373,218,571 of record NC_057802.1, read on the forward strand.
ATTTTCCACGTGTAAAATACTCATTGGCCGGAGGAAACACGTGTTTGCTCACCGTTGGGACAGGTGTCACTCATCCAATGGGCGAGATGCGCCTATAATACGTTGACACATGGACCGGCCCAAAAGTGGCCCATAAAGATTAAATGGGCCGGCCCAACTAAAGGCCCACAAAATTTAGCAGGCCATAATGGGTCGGCCCAACAAATGGCCCACAAAATTTAGCGGGCCATAATGGGTCGGCCCAACAAATGGCCCACAAGATTTAGCGGGCCATAATGGGCCAGCCCAGCTAAAGGCCCACAAAATTTTGCAGGCCATAATGGGCCGGCCCAGCTAAAGGCCCAACATTCTCAGTTAAGGCCCGTACGGCTAGTGTCAAATCGGCCCGTCAACGGCCCGTCCTAAACTTGTCATCATCGCGGCCCATGGTCACTTCTGCCCCGTTAACAGTCTGCTAAGAATTTGGGCCGAATTACGGCCCGGTGTGTTTCCGGCCTGTTAAAGGTCCTGCTTCATTTGGGACCATTTGTAGGCCATTGAAACTTTCGGCCCATAGACGCCCGTGAAGGATATGGGTCATATTCGGCCATGTCTGACATTCGGCCTGTTAGAGGCCGCTATAGATTTGGGCCACTTTTAGCCTGTTGTGACTTTCGTCCTGTTAACGTCGGACGAAATCCATGGGCCATATGTGGCCCAACGCCACATCGGGCCTACTAACGACCCATATAAAAATGATACTAATCAAGCCCGACCGAACTTCCGGCCTGTTAAAGGCCCGTGTAGTAGGTCGGTGCATTTACGGCCCATTTGAATTTCGGCCTGTGGACGATCCGCATTGTAAATGGGCCACCATTTCGGCCTGCTGAGACTAGTGGGTTATTTGGCACAATCAGGGCCCAATCTACCTTTCGGCCTATTAAAGGCCCATGTTTTTTATGGGCTCAAGATATTTACACATGTAAACGACCTATTATTACTGAGGGCCCAAATTATATTTAGGCCTGTTAAAGGCCCACTATGGGCACAAGCCTACCAAAAAATATGAAAGTATGTTGATTTAGGCCCAAATATTTTTAGTGGGCTACATGCAAATTTCGGCCCAGAATCGTTTTTAGCCCAATTGGAATGGGCTCGACGAATGTTGGCATGTTGGGCTCCTACAAAGCTTTCGACCGAATACATTACTAAGATAAACCTACACTATACAAAAATAGCGTCGTAATTACTGCAGCCTTTGGCACCATCATAAATGTTGTATCACAACAAAATAAATTCCAACCATATAACAAAAGGCCTGTTGGCATAAAGTTTACAGTCCTTGCAGATAAAAGCACCATCAGATGTATAGAAGCACAGATCATTTGACCTCATTGCTTATGTTTCAGGCTGTAGAATCTGATGGAGCAGCACGATCTTCCCCTTTTTCCACCATTTCTCTCGAACAACGAAGCAAATGTCTGATAGTCTGGTTTCAAAACCATTCATATCTTCACGACATTTGTCAACCACTATTTTTGTTTCTGACACAATGTCCATTAGGGATTGGACTTGTGTCTGGAGCACAGATATATCACTCTGTCTAGCCGGAAGATTTTTTTCAGTAGGCTATTTGGACGAGGTTACCTTGACAACCAACCCAGAATTACGCAGGAAGGTGCCTTTTGCACAGTTAGTGGAGAGATACTGACGCACTACAGCAAGAGGTGACATTGTGCATGTGGTAGCCTCGTCACCTTCAGGTGGCTGTGGTTGTTCAATCATTTGTTCCATAGCTTGCTGAAATTTTGAACTTGTAGATTAGTGTACCAGATAAGTTACTAATGAGACAAAAACAAACAAAGTAGGTTTCACGTTTATACATAAGTTATTTTGGTGAACTACTGTAATACATTAGCATGTATTGTAGTGCCAACTACATAATAAAATCACTTTCGGAACATATGTACATGTAGCATGCCTACTGTATTGTTTATTTCCTCACATTCGTTGACATCTAAGGATAAAGAGACATGGTTTAAAGTAGGATGAACATAGTATGACATCATTCATATCATGGGCAAACAGATATAAAACAAACAGGCTATTCTATCATTGTGTGCACACGTGGACATCACAACTAGAATACAGATCAAGACCAAAAGAATATCCTTCATCTCTTTTAAACCATGTAAGGTGAAATGATACGTTAAGACAACTGTGTATAAAAGTGAACAGAGTAACTGACATTGGCTGCAAACCAAGCAGTTAAATGAACACATCACAGTACCAATCAGTTCAAAGGTAGGAGGAGTAAGGACTTACAATAGCGGCCTGAACTGGTGTGCTCATGCCCCTCATCTTGCTGGTGTGGCAATCCTTGAAGATTTGCACTGCATTCGGTTCAGGTTCTTTTTGGTCCGCACGGGTTTTCCTCTGTATTTGGAACAAGTCAATATAGATACGATAATATGGCACAGAAAAAAGAAGGAAGTAGCAGCTATTTACAAGAGCCTCGCAGTGTGCAATATAGCTACGAGATCCTATTGTGTGTTGGATTTTCACTTTAGAACGGTTGGTCTTGTTCTTCAAGCAGTTAGCCTAGAAGAAGATACACTTGTAAGGCACATACATAAATACAAGTTCAATATGTGGTCTGATCAAATACATATACCCTACCTGATACTTTGGATCAGACGAGTGTTTAACAAGGGATGTCCAGTCTTCATCTGTAATATATTCCACTGGAGATGTTTGGGCGATTTCATTGTTAGCCTTGCCTTCAAAGTGAGATTTTCTAAGGTGGTACCGATACTGTCGCAGAGCAGACCGAAAAACATGAGTGCATGCTTGTTTAGTTGCATCATCTTTCGGATCCAACTTGAACCTCATCTGTTGAAAAAAGAATGCGAGTCTTATTAGGAGGAAGCTAGAAAGTATGGCACAAAGCAAGACAATATTAGAAATTGCGATGAATAACATTACTTACGGATAAATGGTCAAGGAAGGTGTTAAACTGGGTATTGTCTTTCTCATTCCTGTACTGGATCCACATTGGGAGGATACGTGCATGACACCTAACGGCAATGGCTGCCTCTGATACTAACTTGGCTGACTCTGTAGCATCACGTGGACTTTTTAAACCTGTCTCAAAATGGATCTCCATTCTTCCTCCTTTAGATTTTGTTAATCTGTAAAGCATTATCCCTGATGTCTATTTCTGCTTGCGCCGTGGTGCTAGTTCAACAACGAATATGGAAAGTGTTAGTGCACATCAAACTGTGAGAGTACATATAAAGAAGCATGCAACTGCAACTTGACTCGGCCAGGTACTGTCTTGGTGTTGATGCTCATGAGGTTCATCTGGTCTTGCCATGTCCTGTTGTGTCAGCAGTGCTTCGGAAGTAGTGTTAGGTGTGAATGCAGCTTGGGAACTGGCCAGTTCCGGAGCAAACGAATGAGTAACTCGTTGAGATGCTAGTACAGTTGAAGCGGATGCTGCAGCTGGTGGAGCAGGTGATACTGTGTTTGTAGATTTAGCCGGTGGACTTGGACCTTCTACTGCACTATAAGTACCAGCAGAATCTCGAGGGCAGATCCTTTTCCGTTTCACCCGATGAGTAACACCATTCCCTACTATATTCTTTTCCTTGCTCTTTTTTTACTTTGCCATGTCAAGGCATACCCACAACACAAAAGAATAAAATCACTCTTCAGAACTCATTGATGCATGATATAGACAAGCAATACTATGATGTAAGACAACCGTATGAGGATGGAATATGTAAAAAAAACAGGACGACATGACATATTAACAGTTATGATGTGTAAACTAAGTAGAAGGATTTTCAAGAAAATATAAGTAATGCAAGCTAGACACGATATGAAAGATGCAACCAATATCACTCTGCCTAGTTAAAAGTGTCTTGTCATAAGTGGCATTTCGAAAAATTAGAAGCAGTACAACATAGAAATCAATGCAAGATGCAACCACTATCAAACTGCCATGTTAAAAGCGTCCAATCATGAGTGACTGATGCGGGATACACAACAACAGTACTTTGATGTAAGAACATGGTATGATTGATAGATGCAGTGTATTCTAGACACAGAAAGGCATGTCATATGCACATGTATAACGTATAAACTCAGCAGGTGCAATTTAATCAAAATAGAAGAAATACAGGCTAGACAACATATGCAACATGAAACCAATTATCACAGTGTCAACTTAGAGCAAGCACCTGCAATGGTGGAGTACGGGAGATGAACTCATCATGTAGACTTGGGACTTCAACTTCATTAGCAGTGGCAGTGGCAAATCTAGAGAGTCTCTGTTTGCGTCGGTCCGGACGACCACCAACATCCCCTAACTTACTCTTTTCCTTCCTATTTTCTGACATTGCCTTATGAAGTCAAAACCAAAAGAAGATGAATAAAATTGGCTCTGCATAACTGGTGGATGCATGATACAAACGGACACTACTTTGATGTAAGGCAAGCGCAGGATAGGAGGATGGAATATATACAAGAAGAAGACAACATTGCATATTCAGACGTACGATAGGAGGAGGGAATATGTATGAAAAACAGTAAGCAGAAGGCATTTCAACAAAATTAGAAGAAATGAAAGCTAGGCACCATATGAACATGCAACCAATATCACTCTATCAGGTAAAAAGTCTCTCGTTGTAAGTGCCATTTCAAGAAATTAGAAGCAGTACAAGCTCGAAGACAATGCAAGATGCAACCTGCATCACACTCCCAAGTTAAATGTGTCTTATGGGTAAGTGATCGTTGCAGGTATAAGTTGTAAGCTACGCAGATGCAATTCAACAAAATCAGAAGCAATACAAATTAGACATCATATGGAATACGCAACCACATATAACAGTTCCAAGTTAGAGCAAGCACCTGTGATGGTGGAGTAGGGGAGATGTGCTCATCATCTACATGTATGTTCTAGAAACAGGAACATGTGTCATATTCACAGGCATTATGTGTAAAGTAAGCATATGCAATTCAACAAAGTTAGAAGCAATACAAGCTAGACATCATACGCAACATGCAACCACATATAATAGTGCCAAGTTAGAGGAAGCACGAGTGATGGTGGTGTAGGGGAGATGTGCTCATCATCTACACAGTTGCGTTGAATGTCCAACCTTGTGTTGTCTTGCGAATCTTGTTGGTAGGATGGCGGAGTAGAATCTGTAGAGACCCTCTGTTCGAGTTGCTCCGAAGGACCACCATCATCCACTGCCAGACTAATTTCCTTCAGTTGTATTGATTTTGCATTGTGAAGTCAAACCGATAAGAAAAAGGAATAAAATTCGCTCTTCAGAACTCCTTCATGCATGATACTGACGAACACTACTCGGATGAAAGGCAACCACATTATACGAGGATGGAATATGTACGAAAAACATGACGGCGTGACATATTCACACCTATGATGTGGTAACTAAGCAGAAGGCATTTCAACAAATTAGAAGCACTGCAAGCAAGACACCATATGAAAGGTGCAACCAATATCACTCTGCCAAGTTCAAACTGTCTGGTGTTTCAACAAATTAGAAGCAGTGCATGCTAGAAATCATATGCAAGACACAACCAATATCACAGTGGCGACTTAAAGGTGCCTTATCATAAGTGACTGGTGCGAGATATGCAAGAACAGTAGTCTGATGTAAGAACATGGTGTGATCAGATATAGTATGTTCTAGAAACAGGAACGCGTGTCATATTCATAGGCATTAAGTGTAAAGTAAGCAGATGCAATTCAACAAAGTTAGAATCAATACAAGCTAGACATCATACGCAACATGCAACCACATATAATAGTGCCAAGCTAGAGCAAGCACCTGTGATGGTGGAGTTGGGGAGATGTGCTCATCATCTACACAGCTACGTTGACTGTCTAGTCTTGCGTTGTCTTGTGAATCTTGTTGGGAGGATGGCGGAGTAGAATCTGTAGAGACCCTCCATTTCAGTTGCTCAGAAGGACCACCATCATCCAATGCCTTACCAATTTCCTTCCGCTTTATTGATTTTGCATTGTGAGGTCAAACCGACAAGAAACAGGAATAAAATTCGCTCTTCAGAACTCATTCATGCATGATACTGATGAACACTACTCTGATGAAAGGCAAAGTCATGATACGAGGATGGAATATGTATGAAAAACTGGACGGCTTGACATATTCACACCTATGATGTGGTAACTAAGCATAAGGCACTTCAACAAATTAGAAGCACTGCAAGCTAGACACCATATGGAAGGTGCAATCAATATCACTCTGCCAAGTTAAAACTGTCTCGTCATAGGTGACGTTCATCAAGCTAGAAGCACTACATGCTAGAAATCATATTCAAGACGCAAACCAATATCACACTGCCAACTTAAAGGTGTCCCATCATATTTGACTGACGCAGGAGACACAAGAAGAGTAGTTTCATGTAAGAACATGGTGTGATAGACAGATATAGTATGTACCAAAAGCAGGAAAGCGTGTCATATTCACACGTATCATGTGTAAGCTAAGCAGATGCAGTTTACACTAATTAGGAGCAATACAAGCTAGACACCATATGCAACACCTTGGATGGTGGAGTAGGGGAGCGGAGACTTGGAACTTGTAATGCACTAGCAGTACAAGGATACAGATGCTCCGTTTACATTGCTGCAGAGGACCACCATCATGGCCTTTCTTACTCTTTTCCTTCCTCTTTTTTGATTTTGCCTTGTCAAGTCAAACCCACAAGAAAAAGGAATAAAATTTGCTCTTCAGAACTCATTGATGCATGCTACTAACAAGCACTACTTTCATGTAAGACAGCCGCATGATGGGAGGATGGAATATGTATGAAAATAGGACGACATGACATATTGACATGTATGATGTATAAAGTGTAAACTAAGCACAAGGTGTTTGAACTAGTTAGAAGCAATGCAAGCTATAAAGCATATGAAAGATGAAACCAATATCACTCTGCCAAATTAAAAGGGTGGCCTAACAAATGTATTTGACCAAATTAGAAGCAATACATCACAACAGGCTAGAAATAATATGCAATATGCAACGAATAAAGGTGTCTCATCGTAAGTGATTGATGCAGGATACAGAAGAGAGGTAGTTTCATGTAAGAACATGGTTAACACATAGATGTAGTGTGTACCAAAAATAGGAAGGCATGCCATATTCACAGGTATAATGTGTAAACTAAGCAGATGCAATTTACCCTAATTAGAAGCATTACAAGTTAGACACCGTATGCAACATGCAACCACATATCACACTGCGAAGTTAGAGCAAGCACCTGCGATGGTGGTGTAGGGGAAGTGTGGTCTTCAAGTACATAGCTACGTTCAATATCTTCAATTAGGCTTGCTGTTTCTTGAGAATCATGTGGAGAGGATGAAACTGCACTCTTTATAAGAGTAGCACGTCTCATACTAACCCACGGGCGTGACTGTCTCATCATAAGCGATAGATGCAGGATACACAAGAACATTAGTTTGATGTAAGAACATGGTGTGATAGGCAGATGTAGTATGTACCAAAAACAGGAAGGCGTGTCATATTCACATGTATAATGTGTAAGCTAAGGAGATGCAATTTAACAAATTAGGAGCAATACAGGCTAGGCACCATATGCAACATGCAACCAGATATCACACTGCCATGTTAGAGCCAGCACCTGGGGTTGTGGAGTAGGGGAGATGAGATTTGGAACTTGCACTGCAGTAGGAGTAGCAGGAGAAACTGCAGAGATCATCTATTTCGGTTGCTCTAGAGGACCACCATCATTCCGTGCCTTCGTCCTTTTAGATTTTGCCTTGTCAAGTAAACACACAAGAAAAAGGAATGAAATTCACACTTCCAAATTCGTTGATGCATGATACTGACGAATACAACTTTTATGTATGGCAACCACATTGTAGGAGGATGGAATATGTACGAAAAACGCTAAGCAGAAGGCATTTCAACAAATTGGAAGCAATGCAATCTAGACACCATATGAAAGATCCAACCAAAATCACTCTACCAAGTTAGATGTGTCTCATTATAAGTGGCATTTCAACAAATTAGAGGCAATACATGTTTGAAATGATATGCAAGATGCAACCAATATTACATTGTCAACTTGAAGGTGTCTCGTCAGAAGTGATTGATGAGGGATATACAAGAAAAGTAATTTGATTAAGAACAGGGTTAATACAAAGACATAATATGTACCAAAAACAGGAACGCATGTCATATTCACAGGTATAATGTGTTAACTAAGCAGATGCAATTTACCCTAATTAGAAGCATTACAGGGTAGACACCATATGCAACATGCAACCACATATCACACTGCCAAGTAAGAGCAAGCACCTGCGATGGTGGTGTGGGGGAATTGCGGTCATCAACTAGAGACCTACGTTGACTATCTTCATTTAGCCTTGCTGTTTCTTGAGAATCATGTGGAGAGGATGACACTGCGGTCTTTAAACGAGTAGCACGTCTCACAGTAACCCACTCGGGTGACTGTCTCGTCATAAGTGATTGATGAGGGATACAAAAGAGCATTAGTTTGATATACGAACATGGTTAATAGACATATGTAGTATGTATCAAAAACAGGAAGGCATGTCATTATCAAAGGTATAATGTGTAAAGTAAGCTGATGCAATTTAACCAAATTGGAAGCAATACAAGCTAGACACCATATGCAACATGCAACCACATTTGACAGCGTGAAGTTAAAGCAAGAACCTGGGATGGTTGTGTGTGGTAATTGAGATCATCAACTGCAGAGCTACGTTTACTATCTCCATATGCTGGCACTGCACCCTTTAGAGCGCTGAGACGCTTAGTGCTTATCTTCGAATTACACTGGAGCGACTTCTGTCTTTTCTTTTTTGTATTCATCAACACTGCTTCAGAGTCTGAAATACCCATGCATAAAAAACAATAGTGTGAGTATGGGTGAAGTGTGTGCACAAGTAGTACAGTGTAAAGGTAGCAGATAGCAGGTCGGTGAGAAATAAATGACGGGAGAGATATGATAGCTCTACAACATGCATGGCACACGAAATTACTAGATTCTAGGATTTTGAAATATGAGCACAGGGATGGCTGGGAAATGCAGATGCTCCTCCAGCACACCACAAGGTGTGGTCCTATGAAAATAACAGTCGACTGAAAACAAATAGGCCAGTCCATTTTTTCTGCACCGTCCGATGTACAAAGAACGGGCATATCGCCTTCATCTACCTCCAGCCAGTCAGTGTTACGATCGTCCTCGAAACGCCAGCGACCACCGGCCCAGTCCCCTGCCTCCGCCCTTCCCTCGACCTCACCGCACCGCCGTGCTTGGCACCGCCCCAGCCATCCCTTCAAGCCCCGCCGACCTCCAGATCGGGTGCAAGCAGCTCCTGCGCCCCAAACCCCTATGATAGACACCGATGCGCCGCTTCCCCGGCGAACAGGCGGACTAGGTGCTCCGTGATGTCTACTACACAATCTTCTTCTTGTAGACGTTGTTGGGCCTCCAAGTGCAGAGGTTTGTAGGACAATAGCAAATTTCCCTCAAGTGGATGACCTAAGGTTTATCAATCCGTGGGAGGCGTAGGATGAAGATAGTCTCTCTCAAGCAACCCTGCAACCAAATAACAAAGAGTCTCTTGTGTCCCCAACACACCCAATACAATGGTAAATTGTATAGGTGCACTAGTTCGGCGAAGAGATGGTGATACAAGTGCAATATGGATGGTAGATATAGGTTTTTGTAATCTGAAAATATAAAAACAGCAAGGTAGCAAGTGATAAAAGTGAGCGTAAACGGTATTGCAATGCTAGGAAATAAGGCCTAGGGTTCATACTTTCACTAGTGCAAGTTCTCTAAACAATAATAACATAATTGGATCATATAACTATCCCTCAACATGCAACAAAGAGTCACTCCAAAGTCACTAATAGCGGAGAACAAACGAAGAGATTATGGTAGGGTACGAAACCACCTCAAAGTTATTCTTTCCAATCAATCCGTTGGGCTATTCCTATAAGTGTCACAAACAGCCCTAGAGTTCATACTAGAATAACACCTTAAGACACAAATCAACCAAAACCCTAATGTCACCTAGATACTCCAATGTCACCTCAAGTATCTGTGGGTATGATTATATGATATGCATCACACAATCTCAGATTCATCTATTCAACCAACACATAGAACCTCAAAGAGTGCCCCAAAGTTTGTACCAGAGAATCAAGACGAAAACGTGTGCCAACCCCTATGCATAGATTCATGGGCGGAACCCGCAAGTTGATCACCAAAACATACATCAAGTGAATCACGTGATATCCCATTGTCACGACAGATACGCACGGCAAGACATACATCAAGTGTTCTCAAACCATTAAAGACTCAATCCGATAAGATTACCTCAAAGGGAAAACTCAATCCATTACAAGAGAGTAGAGGGGGAGAAGCAACATAAGATCCAACTATAATAGCAAAGCTCGCGATACATCAAGATCGTGCCAAATCAAGAACACGAGAGAGAGAGATCAAACACATAGCTACTGGTACATACCCTCAGCCCCGAGGGTGAACTACTCCCTCCTCGTCATGCAGAGCGCCGGGATGATGAAGATGGCCACCGGTGAGGGTTCCCCCCTCCGGCAGGGTGCCAGAACAGGGTCCCGATTGGTTTTGGTGGCTACAGAGGCTTGCGGTGGTGGAACTCCCAATCTATTCTGTCCCCCGATGGTTTTAGGGTATATTGGTATATATAGGAGGAAGAAATACGTTAGGGGAGCCACGAGGGGCCCACGAGGGTGGAGGGCGCGCCTAGGGGGGTGGGCGTGTCCCCCGCCTCGTGCCCTCCTTGTTGATTCCCTGACGTGCACTCCAAGTCCCCTGGATTGCTTCCGTTCCAAAAATAACTTTCCCGAAGGTTTCATTCCGTTTGGACTCCGTTTGATATTCTTTTTCTGCGAAACACTGAAACAAGGGAAAAACAGAAACTGGCACTGGGCTCTGGGTCAATAGGTTAGTCCCAAAAATAATATAAAAGTGTTTAATAAAGCCCATAAAACATCCAAGATGGATAATATAATAGAATGAATACTTCATAAATTATAGATACGTTGATGACGTATCACTCCGCGCGCCTAAGCGGGTGCTGCTTCTTTTAATTGCGATTCGACTGACCCTGAATTGAAATCCAGGCGGGCTACTGACCTCTAGCAAAGGTGAAATAGTAAATGGGAGGAAACCTTGTGCATTTAGTATCACGAAGAAGATGCAGTACGAAGCGCTCAACTAGTTTCTTTCGTGGGATGAATACGGTGTGAGCACAGACGTAAGATTTGCATAAATAAGGGAAGAGGAGTACCTCTTTCTGCTAGCAGTGCTGTGTCCTCCTTCTGTTTTTCCAACGATATTCTTGTGGTTCGCTGGAAACGAGAAGTTGTGGAGGACGGTGGAGCCTTGGACGAACCCATGGCCAAGTTGTTGAGTGTGTTGCGGTGGCCATCTGTTGGCGGTGGGGAACCAGATCCGAGGCGGCGAACGATAGCGTAGCCGGAACAACTGCTGTGGATGGTTGCGAGAGTGGAGCGTTAGCGGTGAGGCGCAGGACGGCATGGTCGAAGTGGTTTTGGTACGGCGCACGTCGGCGTGGGCGTCGTGGAGGCAACTCTGCCTCGGCTTCAGCTGCTAAGTCCTTGAGGGCGTTGCGGTTGCAGTTGCATTGGACGACGACGTCGGGGTACCGGCTCCGGCGTGATGGAGGAGGGCGGCGGTGAATTGGGCGCAATGGGGTGGAGGACGGAGGAGGTTGGGGTTTCGCGGCTGGTGGAGAGGCCGTTTTGGCGCCCACGGAGTATGAATGGGGAAACAGAGGGAGGGGGGAACTAAGGGTGTACAATGTTTCAGTTTGGGACGCGGTTGTTTGAAATTTGGGGAAAGTTACAAACTTTGCCCCCATCTAAAATTTCGGGCATATTGCGGGTTGGGGGTAGGACAGTAATCTCAGGTGTCCCAAATGGTGGGCGGGATAGATTTCGGTCGAGCACATGGGTGTTTACGCGCCCACGGCGTATGAATGCTTCTAGGAGGCGGTTGAGACTGGCATGTTGGTGAAGTTACAAACCTACCCCGGTTTAGACCTTTGGACATCGGGCCGATAGGCTACACGTGCCAGAGTCAGGATAGTAATTTCCTACCACCAAACATTAGTCTCGCGCGGTTTCGGGTGACCAGAGGCTTATTTGGCGCTTCGTTCAATATTTGGGAGCAGAAGCATTAACGTTTTCGGTTCTCTTGAATTGAACTTTCAGGATTTGTCAAACTTCACAAATCTTTACTCTTGAAAGTCCTAAACTACGATTATTTTTGAATGGATGGGGTACATTTGAATATGCATTGAACACGAGTATATATTAAAAAATATGCAACTTACCTCAGTTCATGCATGGTTCCAGATATAATCTCCTTGGTTGCCAAAAAATAGTTAGACATGCGTATGAATATATAGCATGTTCAAACGCACAACAAAGATTGATGCCCCCTTTTAGATCTGATTTACAAATGCCATTATCTCGGGTTCAAATAGATGAATGCACTTCCTATGAATTCGAATCTTCGGAACCCCCTTTATGTTGAATTCAACATGTATTCTATTTCTAAGCTAGAAATTTGGAATGTATCCATGTAAGTGACAAATGTATAAAGTGCTTCACACTAACAACATGGAGTGCACTAATTAATGTTTATATATGAATTGCAAAAGCAATGCATTTTTTGTATTTCAAACCGCTCTCACTCTATGGATCAATAATATGAAATAAACACATGCACATGTTAGAATTCAATAGAGTACGGGTGTGTGATAGACCAATTTTCGTTCATACACAAATTGCAAAATTCATGATCTCATCCAAAAATTCATGAAGGAAATATGCCCTAGAGACAATAATAAAGTATTATATATTTCCTTATATCATGATACATGTTTATTATTCATGCTAGAATTGTATTAACCGGAAACATAATACATGTGTGAATACATAGACAAACAGAGTGTCACTAGTATGCCTCTACTTGACTAGCTCGTTAATCAAAGATGGTTATGTTTCCTAGCCATAGACATGAGTTGTCATTTGATTAACGAGATCACCTCATTAGGAGAATGACGTGATTGACATGACCCATTACGTTAGCTTAGCACCCGATCGTTTAGCATGTTGCTATTGCTTTCTTCATGACTTATACATGTTCCTATGACTATGAGATTATGCAACTCCCGTTTACCGGAGGAACACTTTGTGTGCTACCAAACGTCACAACGTAACTGGGTGATTATAAAGGTGCTCTACAGGTGTCTCCAAAGGTACTTGTTGGGTTGGCGTATTTCGAGATTAGGATTTGTCACTCCGATTGTCGGAGAGGTATCTCCGGGCCCACTCGGTAATGCACATCACTATAAGCCTTGCAAGCATTGTGACTAATGAGTTAGTTGCGGGATGATGTATTACGGAACGAGTAAAGAGACTTGCCGGTAACGAGATTGAACTAGGTATCGAGATACCGACGATCGAATCTCGGGCAAGTAACATACCGATGACAAAGGGAACAACGTATGTTGTTATGCGGTCTGACCGATAAAGATCTTCGTAGAATATGTGGGAGCCAATATGGGCATCCAGGTCCCGCTATTGGTTATTGACCGGAGAGGTGTCTCGGTCATGTCTACATAGTTCTTGACCAAAGGGTCCGCACGCTTAAAGTTACGATGACAGTTTTATTATGAGTTTATGTATGTTGATGTACCGAAGGAGTTCGGAGTCCCGGATGAGATCGGGGACATGACGAGGAGTCTCGAAATGGTCGAGACGTAAAGATCGATATATTGGACGACTATATTCGGACTTCGGAAAGGTTCCGAGTGATTCGGGTATTTTTGGAGTACCGGAGAGTTACAGGAATACGTATTGGGCCTTATTGGGCCATACGGGAAAGAAGGAAAAGGGCCTCAAGGGTGGCCGCACCCCTCCCCTTGGTCTGGTCCGAATTGGACTAGGGAAGGGGGGCGCCCCCTTCCTTCCTTCTCTTTTTCCCTTCCTCTTTTCCTATTCCATATGGGAGGTGGAATCCTACTAGGACTAGGGAGTCCTAGTAGGACTCCACACTTGGTGCGCCCCCTCCTAGGGCCGGCCTCCTCCTCCCTTGCTCCTTTATATACGGGGCAGGGGGCACCCCATGGACACACTTGATATACGATATTTTAGCCGTGTGCGGTGCCCTCCTCCACCAGATTACACCTCGATAATACCGTCGCGGAGCTTAGGCGAAGCCCTGCGTCGGTGGAACATCATCATCGTCACCACGCCGTCGTGCTGACGAAACTCTCCCTCAACACTCGGCTGGATCGGAGTTTGAGGGACGTCATCGAGCTGAACGTGTGTAGAACTTCGGAGGTGCCGTGCGTTCGGTACTTGATCGGTTGGATCGTGAAGACGTACGACTACATCAACCGCGTTGTGATAACGCTTCCGCTGTCGGTCTACGAGGGTACGTGGACAACACTCTCCCCTCTCGTTGCTATGCATCACCATGATCTTGCGTGTGCGTAGGATTTTTTTTTTGAAATTACTACTTTCCCAACAGTGGCATCCGAGCCTGGTTTTATGCGTTGATGCTTTGCACGAGTAGAACACAAGTGAGTTGTGGGCGATATAAGTCATACTGCTTACCAGCATGTCATACTTTGGTTCAGCGGTATTGTGAGATGAAGCGACCCGGACTGACATTACGCGTACGCTTACGCGAGACTGGTTTCACCGTTGGGAGCACTCGTTGCTTAAAGTGACTGGCGGGTGTCTGTCTCTCTCACTTTAGTTGAACCGAGTGTGGCTACGCCCGGTCCTTGCGAAGGTTAAAACAGCACCAACTTGACAAACTATCATTGTGGTTTTGATGCGTAGGTAAGAACGGTTCTTGCTAAGCCCGTAGCAGCCACGTAAAACTTGCAACAACAAAGTAGAGGACGTCTAACTTGTTTTTGCAGGACATGTTGTGATGTGATATGGTCAAGACATGATGTGATATAATTTGTTGTATGAGATGATCATGTTTTGTAACTGAGTTATCGGCAACTGACAGGAGCCATATGGTTGTCGCTTTATTGTATGAGATGCAATCGCCATGTAATAGTTTTACTTTATCACTAAGCGGTAGCGATAGTCGTAGAAGCAATAGTTGGCGAGACGACAACGATACTACGATGGAGATCAAGGTGTCGCGCCGGTGACGATGGTGATCATGACGGTGCTTCGGAGATGGAGATCACAAGCACAAGATGATGATGGCCATATCATATCACTTATATTGATTGCATGTGATGTTAATCCTTTATGCATCTTATCTTGCTTTGATTGACGGTAGCATTATAAGATGATCTCTCACTAAAATTTCAAGATAAAAGTGTTCTCCCTGAGTATGCACCGTTGCAAAAGTTCTTCGTGCTGAGACACCATGTGTTAATCGGGTGTGATAGGCTCTACGTTCAAATACAACGGGTGCAAAACAGTTGCACACGCGGAATACTCAGGTTAAACTTGACGAGCCTAGCATATACAGATATGGCCTCGGAACACAGAGACCGAAAGGTCGAGCGTGAATCATATAGTAGATATGATCAACATAGTGATGTTCACCATTGAAACTACTCCATCTCACGTGTTAATCGGACATGGTTTAGTTGCTTTGGATCACGTAATCACTTAGAGGATTAGAGGGATGTCTATCTAAGTGGGAGTTCTTAAGTAATATGATTAATTGAATTTAAATTTATCATGAACTTAGTCCTGATAGTATTTTGCAAATTATGTTATAGATCAATAGCTCGCGTTGTTGCTTCCCTGTTTTATTTTTGATATGTTCCTAGAGAAAAATTATGTTGAAAGATGATTAGTAGCAAAGATGCGGATTGGATCCGTGATCTGAGGATTATCCTCATTGTTGCACAGAAGAATTGTGTCCTTGATGCACCGCTAGGTGACAGACCTATTGCAGGAGCAGATGCAGACGTTATGAACGTTTGGCTAGCTCAATATGATGACTACTTGATAGTTTAGTGCACCATGCTTAACGGCTTAGAATCGGGACTTCAAAGACGTTTTGAACGTCATGGACCATATGAGATGTTCCAGGAGTTGAAGTTAATATTTCAAGCAAATACCCGAGTTGAGAGATATGAAGTCTCCAACAAGTTCTATAGCTAAAAGATGGAGGAGAATCGCTCAACTAGTGAGCATGTGCTCAGATTGTCTGGGTACTACAATCGCTTGAATCAAGTGGGAGTTAATCTTCCAGATAAAATAGTGATTGACAAAATTCTCTAGTCACCATCGCCAAGTTAGTAGAACTTCATGATGAACTATAGTATGCAAGGGATGACGAAAGTAATTCCCGAGCTCTTCGTGATGCTGAAATCGACGAAGGTAGAAATCAAGAAAAACATCAAGTGTTGATGGTTGACGAGACCACTAGTTTCAAGAAAAGGGCAAAGGGAAGAAGGGGAACTTCAAAAATAACGGCAAGCAAGTTGCTACTCAAGTGAAGAAGTCCAAGTCTGTACCTAAGCCTGTGACTAAGTGCTTCTACTGCAAAGGGACTGGTCAACTGGAAGTGGAACTACCCCAACTAGTTGGTGGATAAGAAGGATGGCAAAGTGAACAAAGGTATATTGGATATACATGTTATTGATGTGTACTTTACTAATGTTTATAGAAACCCCTCGGTATTTGATACTGGTTCAGTTGCTAAGAGTAGTAACTCGAAACGGGAGTTGCAGAATAAACAGAGACTAGTAAAAGGCGAGGTGACGATGTTTTTTGGAAGTAGTTCCAAGATTGATATGATCATCATCGCACACTCCCTATACTTTCGGGATTAGTGTTGAAACTAAATAAGTGTTATTTGGTGTTTGCGTTGAGCATGAATATGATTTGATCATGTTTATTGCAATACGGTTATTCATTTAAGTTAGAGAACAATTGTTGTTCTGTTTACATGAATAAATACCTTCTATGGTCATACACACCAACGAAAATGGTTTGTTGGATCTCGATCGTAGTGATACACATATTCATAATAATGAAGCCAAAAGATGCAAAGTTAATAATGATAGTGCAACTTATTTGTGGCACTGTCATTTAGGTCATATTGGTGTAAAGCGCATGAAGAAACTCCATACTGATGGGATTTTGGAATCACTTGATTATGAATCACTTGATGCTTGCGAACCGTGCCTCGTGGGCAAGATGACTAAAACCGCCGTTCTCCGGAACTATGGAGAGAGCAACAGATTTGTTGGAAATCATACATACAGATGTATGTGGTCCGATGAATATTGAGGCTCGTAGCAGGTATCATTATTTTCTGACCTTCACAGATGATTTGAGCAGATATGGGTATATCTACTTGATGAAACATATGTCTGAAGCATTTGAAAAGTTCAAAGAATTTCAGAGTGAAGCGGAAAATCATCGTAACAAGAAAATAAAGTTTCTACGATCTGATCGTGGAGAAGAGTATTTGAGTTACGAGTTTGGCCTTCAGTTAAAACAATGTGAAATAGTTTCACTACTCACGCCACCTAGAACACCACGGTGCAATGGTGTGTCCGAACGTCATAACCGTACTTTATTGGATATAGTGCAATCTATGATGTCTCTTACCAATTTACCACTATCGTTTTGGGGTTATGCATTAGAGACAGCTACATTCACGTTAAATAGGGCACCATCAAAAACCGTTGAGACGACGCCTTATGAACTGTGGTTTGGCAAGAAACCAAAGTTGTCGTTTCTTAAAGTTTGGGGTTGCGATGCTTATGTGAAAAAGTTTCATTCTGATAAGCTCAAACCCAAATCGGAGAAATGTGTCTTCATAGAATACCCAAAGGAGACAGTTGGGTACACCTTCTATCACAGATCCGAAGGCAAGATATTCGTTGCTAAGAATGGATCCTTTCTAGAGAAGGAGTTTCTCTCGAAAGATGTGAGTGGGAGGAAAGTAGAACTTGATGAGGTAACTGTACCTGCTCCCTTATTGGAAAGTAGATCATCGCAGAAATCAGTTTCTGCGACACCTACAGCAATTAGTGAGGAAGTTAATGATAATGATCATGAAACTTCAGATCAAGTTATTACTGAACCTCGTAGGTCAACTAGATCAAGATCCGCACCAGAGTGGTACTGCAATCCTGTTCTGGAGGTCATGTTACTAGACCATGATGAACCTACGAACTATGAAGAAGCGATGGTGAGCCCAGATTCCGCAAAATGGCTTGAGGCCATGAAATCTGAGATGAGATCCATGTATGAGAACAAAGTGTGGACTTTGTTTGACTTGCCCAATGATCGGCGAGCCATTGACATTAAATGGATCTTCAAGAGGAAGACGGACGCTGATAGTAGTGTTACTATCTACAAAGCTAGAAATGTCGGAAAAAGGTTTTTGACAAAGTTCAAGGTGTTGACTACGATGAGAGTTTCTCACTCGTATCTATGCTTAAGTCTGTCCGAATCATGTTAGCAATTGCCGCATTTTATGAAATATGGCAAATGGATAAACAAAACTGCATTCCTTAATGGATTTATTAAAGAAGAGTTGTATATGATGCAACCAGAAGGTTTTGTCAATCCTAAAGGTGCTAACAAAATATGCAAGCTCCAGCGATCCATCTATGGACTGGTGCAAGCATCTCGGAGTTGGAATATACACTTTGATAAGTTGATCAAAGGATATAGTTTTATACAGACTTGCGGTGAAGCCTGTATTTACAAGAAAGTGAGTGGGAGCACTACAGCATTTCTGATAAGTATATGTGAATAACATATTGTTGATCGGAAATAATGTAGAATTATTCTGCAAAGCATAAAGGAGTGTTTGAAAGGAGTTTTTCAAAGAAAGACCTCGGTGAAGCTGCTTACATATTGAGCATCAAGATCTACAGAGATAGATCAAGACGGTTGATAAGTTTTTTCAATGAGTACATACCTTAACAAGATTTTGAAGTAGTTCAAAATAGAACAGTCAAAGAAAGATTTCTTGGCTGTGTTACAAGGTGTGAAATTGAGTAAGACTCAAAGCCCGACCACGGCAGAAGATAGAAACAGAATGAAAGTCATTCCCTATGCCTTGGCCATAGGTTCTATAAAGTATGCCATGCTGTGTACCAGATTTATTGTATACCCTACACTGATTTTGGCAAGGGAGTACAATAGTGATCTAGGAGTAGATCACTGGACAGCGGTCAAAATTATCCTTAGTGGAATAAGGATATGTTTCTCGATTATGGAAGTGACAAAAGGTTCGTCGTAAAGGGTTACGTCGATGCAAGTTTTGACACTAATCTAGATGACTCTAAGTCTCGGTCTAGATACATATTGAAAGTGGGAGCAATTAGCTAAGAGTAGCTCCGTGCAGAGCATTGTAAACATAGAAATTTGCAAAATACTTACGGATCTGAATGTAACAGACCCGTTGACTAAAATTATCTCACAATCAAAACATGATCACACCTTAGTACTCTTTGGGTGTTAATCACATAGCGATGTGAACTAGATTATTGACTCTAGTAAACCCTTTGAGTGTTGGTCACATAGAGATGTGAACTATGGGTGTTAATCACATGGTGATGTGAATTATTGATGTTAAATCACATGGCGATGTGAACTAGATTATTGACTCTAGTGCAAGTGGGAGACTGAAGGAAATATGCCCTAGAGGCAATAATAAAGTATTATATATTTACTTATATCATGATAAATGTTTATTATTCATGCTAGAATTGTATTAACCGGAAACATAATACATGTGTGAATACATAGACAAACAGAGTGTCACTAGTATGCCTCTACTTGACTAGCTCGTTAATCAAAGATGGTTATGTTTCCTAGCCATAGACATGAGTTGTCATTTGATTAACGAGATCACCTCATTAGGAGAATGACGTGATTGACATGACCCATTACGTTACCTTAGCACCCGATCGTTTAGCATGTTGCTATTGCTTTCTTCATGACTTATACATGTTCCTATGACTATGAGATTATGCAACTCCCGTTTACCGGAGGAACACTTTGTGTGCTACCAAACATCACAACGTAACTGGGTGATTATAAAGGTGCTCTACAGGTGTCTCCAAAGGTACTTGTTGGGTTGGCGTATTTCGTGATTAGGATTTGTCACTCCGATTGTCGGAGAGGTATCTCTGGGCCCACTCGGTAATGCACATCACTATAAGCCTTGCAAGCATTGTGACTAATGAGTTAGTTGCGGGATGATGTATTATGGAACGAGTAAAGAGACTTGCCGGTAACGAGATTGAACTAGGTATCGAGATACCGACGATCGAATCTCGGGCAAGTAACATACCGATGACAAAGGGAACAACGTATGTTGTTATGCGGTCTGACCGATAAAGATCTTCGTAGAATACGTGGGAGCCAATATGGGCATCCAAGTCCAGCTATTGGTTTTTGACCGGAGAGGTGTCTCGGTCATGTCTACATAGTTCTCGAACCCAAAGGGTCCGCACGCTTAACGTTACGATGACAGTTTTATTATGAGTTTATGTATGTTGATGTACCGAAGGAGTTCGGAGTCCCGGATGATATCGGGACATGACGAGGAGTCTCGAAATGGTCGAGACATAAAGATCGATATATTGGACGACTATATTCGGACTTCGGAAAGGTTCCGAGTGATTCGGGTATTTTTCAGAGTACCGGAGAGTTACGGGAATACGTATTGGGCCTTATTGGGCCATACGGGAAAGAAGGAAAAGGGCCTCAAGGGTGGCCGCACCCCTCCCCTTGGTCTGGTCCGAATTGGACTAGGGAAGGGGGGCGCCCCCTTCCTTCCTTCTCTTTTTCCCTTCCTCTTTTCCTATTCCATATGGGAGGTGGAATCCTACTAGGACTAGGGAGTCCTAGTAGGACTCCACACTTGGTGCGCCCCCTCCTAGGGCCGGCCTCCTCCTCCCTTGCCCCTTTATATACGGGGGCAGGGGGCACCCCATGGACACACTTGATATACGATATTTTAGCCGTGTGCGGTGCCCTCCTCCACCAGATTACACCTCGATAATACCGTCGCGGAGCTTAGGCGAAGCCCTGCGTCGGTGGAACATCATCATCGTCACCACGCCGTCATGCTGACGAAACTCTCCCTCAACACTCGGCTGGATCGGAGTTCGAGGGACGTCATCGAGCTGAACGTGTGTAGAACTTCGGAGGTGCCGTGCGTTCGGTACTTGATCGGTTGGATCGTGAAGACGTACGACTACATCAACCGCGTTGTGATAACGCTTCCGCTGTCGGTCTACGAGGGTATGTGGACAACACTCTCCCCTCTCGTTGCTATGCATCACCATGATCTTGCGTGTGCGTAGGAATTTTTTTGAAATTACTACGTTCCCCAACATGGGGTACATTTGAATATGCATTGAACACGAGTATATATTAAAAAATATGCAACTTACCTCAGTTCATGCATGGTTCCATATATAATCTCCTTGGTTGCAAAAAAATAGTTAGACATGCGTATGAATATATAGCATGTTCAAACGCACAACAAAGATTGATGCCCCCTTTTAGATCTGATTTACAAATGCCATTATCTCGGGTTCAAATAGATGAATGCACTTCCTATGAATTCGAATCTTCGGAACCCCCTTTATGTTGAATTCAACATGTATTCTATTTCTAAGCTAGAATTTGGAATGTATCCATGTAAGTGACAAATGTATAAAGTTCTTCACACTAACAACATGGAGTGCACTAATTAATGTTTATATATGAATTGCAAAAGCAATGCATTGTTTGTATTTCAAACCGCTCTCACTCTATGGATCAATAATATGAAATAAACACATGCACATGTTAGAATTCAATAGAGTACGGGTGTGTGATAGACCAATTTTCGTTCATACACAAATTGCAAAATTCATGATCTCATCCAAAAATAATAATGCCATTTATATTTTATTTTAATGCGTAGAACCGCCTTTTACATGTAGATGCACTATGCCTCGGCCCGTTCTCACAAACGTGCTATATATCTCTCTATCTAACGCATAAGTGCACACACTTTATATACATCGGCATTTCTCTTTCACACATGCTCACAATCTCTCCCGGGGTGTCGGGGTGTCTCACGCACACACTCTCTCTGTATCTCTCTCTCTCTCTTTCTGTCTACTATGTACCACTCTTTTCACTAATCTCAGTTGGAAAACACTATTTCTCTCACATGCATATATACACACGCACGGTCTGTACTAGCCCTCTATACGCACATATATGTGCCTACGTGTCTCCCGCATGCACATTATATTCAGGCCTCTCTCGCACACATTCCCCCACAGACACACCTCTCTCTTAGTAGTTGGCAGATATGATTCCATCAGATCATTCGGTAGGATATCCCTGACTGTTAGGCTGGATGGTAATACGAGGCAAGGTTTTACCCAAGTTCGGACCCTTGCAGTTGAGGAAAAAGCCTACTCCTGGTACTGTATATTAGTGATAGGGGTGTGTACAAAGTACACGTGAATACCAGGCATTGTGCGTGTGTGTATACTATCGACGAACTAGCCCCCAGGCTTCTATAACATACTCGGGGCCTAGGGTTACAAATCATATATAGTCGGCTTATCACCAGTGGGGATAGAGTCCTCCACGACTCTGGTAGCTTCGTGTTGTACGCCGAGTCCTCCACATGGGTCTTCGTATAATGCGTCTCTCCAACCTATGTGGCGCATGATGGAACCGACCCATGAGTCCTCATGTTGATCCACCACAACTAGAAATGATGTGCCCACCCCAACTAGAAATGATGTGCCCACCACACCACACACGCAATCGGCCACTAATACATGAAAGTTAATTGTATGGTGTATCCAAAAATATTTGTTCTGCATTGTGAATGTTTATATTTTCTCCTAAAATATTAGTCACGGGAAAGAGAAATGAAGGGCATATCTCTCCTTGTCTCCACCGGACACCCCCTCTTTCTACACCACTTTCACGTACGCACACAAACTATCTCTCGGCCCTCTAAAAGTATGCATGCCCATGACACATTCACGTGTGACGGTCACTGTATTTCAAGCGAAAGCACTATACGGTCGGTGGACTTTAGAATATGCTCATTACGGTCACCGTATATATATTCTCGTGGTGATCATATGGTATCTAGGTCACGATACGTCTCCGTATTTTGTTGATGACACAGACAGACATTGTATTTGATGCGTGCTCCGTATTTTGTTGACGACACTTACGGTCATTGTATTTGAAGCGAAAGCATGATATGGTCACTGGACTTCAAAATAAGCTCATCACGGTCAGCACATACATTTTGTGGTGCTAACCAACCTGTGGTTGGATGGTTAGGAGGACAGTGGTTTCTCGAGCCCACCAGGGTTAAAGTCCTGGTGCTCGCATTTATCATGGGTTAATTTCAGTATTTTTCCGGCGATATGCGTTCAGTGGGAGGAGACGTTCCACTCGACTACGAGGCACCTATGGTGACTTCATAAAATCTCAAGATCATATGCTGGCTCACTCTCTCGAAGGTGCTCATAGGGGTAGGGTCTGCGTGTGTGCGCTTATAGCGGTGAGTGCTTGCGCGTATATATGAGCGCTTGCGTCTGTACCGTGTTAAAAAATACATGTCGTGATTATACGGTCACTGGCTCACCCATACAACTCCGTATTTTGTTGATGACACAATCAATTGACCAGTCAAACGTTCCGCGTGGCGCAACTAGTGTTGCACCATCGGGGCGCGTAACCATGGGGCCCACCTGTCAACGCGTATATGAAATAAATAAATGGTAGTTTGAGTCTGTACTATGTTAATAAAATACATTTTAGGGTGATCATACGGTCACTGGCTCACCATACAGCTCCGTAATTTGTTGATGACACGATCAATTGACCAGTCAAACGGTCCACATTCAGCAGCGCACATTACCATAGGGCCCACCCGTTAGCATGTATATGAAGGACATAAATGGTAATAAATTAGTGGTCGGTGGAGATCCGAAGTCGTGAGACCTCTGGTTGGTAGTCGCCAGCGGTGGGGGTGCAGTGATTGGGCGGTGGCGTGGGGATCGCCGGAGAAAAAGCTCGGCGCGGGGGGGGGGGGCCTAGAGGGATGGCCGGGGCGGCGGAGGACCGACGGTGGGGAGTGGTTTCGGGGCGGCGTGGCCGCACGGGCCGGCCGCGGGCGGCGGCGGACGGCGGTTCGGCCGGCGGTGATTGGCGGCTCAGGGGTGGAGGTTGAAGATAAACTGCATGCCCTTGATTTCGTATCGAACAGCTGGAAAATCTACCGATCAAAGATGAAAAAGTCAGTCGACTGACG
Organism: Triticum aestivum; assembly: GCF_018294505.1. Taxonomy (NCBI): domain Eukaryota; kingdom Viridiplantae; phylum Streptophyta; class Magnoliopsida; order Poales; family Poaceae; genus Triticum; species Triticum aestivum. The sequence continues at coordinate 373,242,991 of NC_057802.1, forward strand.
TGTAGCCTCACCCCGCACGTACACATGCACGCACGCAACACTCGCACGAACACACGCACGAATGCAGGCGTGCAACACTGACACGTACACATAACGAACACATGCACGCATGCAGGCGTGCACACTGACATGTACACATGCACTCACGAACGCACGTACGCACACATGCATGCAACACTGAAACATACACATGCACACACGCAACACTCGCACGCCTGCATGCACACCGGCGACACCGCACACGACGCAAGACACACGCTCAACCTATACGTGCATGCACCCTTTGTTAATGACATGGATTGTTATGGGTATTAATCAATCTTATCTATTTTTTGCAAGGTTTAATCAATCTTGTCTGTGATAAGCAGAACATTGATGTTTGCAGCGGTCTTTATGAATCACAACGCATCGAACGGGCTATCAACGTATATATGAAACTTTTAAAATTCTCTTACATTATATAGTAGGCTTATCTAGATGAAATAGATGACGTCACACTCAATGAACAATTATTGGTTTATGAAATGCCCGCTTCTGACTGCCCTGGCCCACCAAAAGTTCCTTTGCCGTGCGCTGCCTGTGTTGGGTCACTGACATTCAGGCCATCTACCCAAAGAGCCCACACGTCAGTGGAAGAACGGCGCGGTGTCGTACGTCAGAGTCGAGGGCGCCACTTGATGCACGCCTGGCTGAACACGCCTCCTTGCCGCATTCAAACGCCTCCATGAAACCCGTGTGGAAGCCGAGAAACCCACTCTGGACACACGTTCGTTCATGACCGGGCCAGCATTAAATGCAACTCCGGCCGAGCTCCTCCCGTCCGTCGTCTATTTAATCTCCTATTTAAACGAGGCCAAACGCCGGCCAAAAATCGCACCCCTCCGCCGCTCCCCTATCTCCTCCTTCACCATTTTGTCCACACTTACAATGGCTTACGAAGAGTAGTTATCCCGCATCCAAGCCGGCTGGGTGGCCCGCCGAGCCCGCCGGATACGAGCTATGCAGCTCGCTGATCCACCTCCCTCCCCTCGCACGACGGAGCCAGTTGCCGCCTCAAGCCGGCGCGCGGTTCAGCAACTCGCCGCTCCAGGCCAGCTCGACGAGGAGCGGCACACGGGCGTCGTCGCTGCCGTCCACGCCGCCGCCTCGTACCGCGCTTCCCGTGTCTACGACCGCGTCTCCCGTTTCTGTGGCCAAGACTCCCATGCCGGTGGCCGCGCCATGCAAGCAGAGACAGAAGCCGGGTGCGCAAAGAGCGACGAGTCGGTGGCCAGCGCCTCCCCGTCCGCCGCCATCATCAAGGAGAAGTAGAACACGGGAGGCCGCCGCCACTTGGGTCCCATGAAGGCCACCGCGGAGGCGACGCCGACGTACACAGCAGGTGTCTTGCCGGATCATTTTGTTGCGAGGACCTTCGTCGACCCCGCATGGGCTCCACGAGAGTGGAGAAGTCCCCCTCCACCATCATCTTCGGCTTCAGCAGCGGGGAAGAGGGCCGTCCTTTGCGCTGAAGCATATACCTCTGGGCTCCCGGCAGCGGTGATCGTGCTGCCGGACATGAGGAACACAAATGGATCGGCGGGCGACCATTTAGGCCAGGTATTATATACATGTGCTGTCCAGAACTAGCACCGCTTAGTTGATTTGAATGTAATGAAATACGTCATGTTTGTATGAAAATCCGGTATTTTATATGAATTCCGTCATTGTTTATGAGAAATATCATCGTGTTTGCATGAATTTCGTCCGGTTGGTTGAGTTTTTGTCAGAATGTGTGCGGCTACGGTTGGATGGCGTAATATGCGGGTCGTCGGTCGGTCTGCGGCCGGCTCGGGCGGCGTTGTGGGACAAAAAAAGCACAGCTCGTGCGAGCTCGTCTCCAACGTGCGCGCTGGAGGATGCATGAGCACCCGAGCCATTCCTCGTTCATCGGTGGCAAAGGCACCGGTGGACAAAAGGGTCGCCAATATTTTGGCTACCCCGGGCAAAATCCAAACAGCCCCTCCCAGCAGATTCAAATCCCTCGTTCGCCGTGAAATTTTGCCATGTGTTGTTTTCATGGACTAGCAAGATGCCCGTGCATTGCAGGGAACATCAAGATGCATTTTTTTACAAAACACCTGTTGTGATTGACCCATGCAGGAGTAATCCCATGTGTAAAAACTAATGATATCTCGAGAATTTTATCGAAAAAATGGTATCTCGAGAATTTCATCAAAAAAATGATATCTCTACTCCTATAAAAGACTCAGTTGGTGATGATGGTGTGTCTGCCATCCGTCATTTCTGACCATTAGATCTACATCTAATGGCTGCGAGGTAAGTTGTGGCATTTTTGCAACAATAGCCCACTTCTCTGCTCCAATTTGAAGAAAACCCCTTATTATCTTGAAAGCAACCACATCCCTCCCTCGCCTCATCAAAACAACCTGAGAAATATATTTTGAGTGAAACGTAATATATTTTTAGTGGTATATATGTATATCAAAACAAGAGTGTTTTCTTTCAAGTTTGTGAACAAGTACTATTCTACTTTGGATCCGTTGCAACGCACGGGCACATTGCTAGTCTCGAGAAAGATGAGAGATAAGGTGAGGAGGAGTGGGGCGTGGTGGTGACTGGTGGTCGGACTGGGTGGAGGCATGGGGATGGACGGCGCATTATGTCTAGGTTTGTATCTCTCTCTCACACACCCACGTAGGTGGGGGACATGCACGAAGAGAAGAGGTGCACGCACGACGCACGTACTCCCGTCTCTTTCCCAACCACACCCGCGCGGGTACACGGTGGAGCTCTTTTCTGTACGAAAAGGCAGCCCACATGGTAATTTGACACATGTACTGGTTGTCCACTTGATGGAGGATCGTCTACCACGGGTGAACAAACAAATTGCGACTTGACGCGTTATGTTAAAAAAGAGGCAAACCATGTGGGGCCTACCTTAGAGGCAAGGTTCTATACACTCGAGATGCTCTGTACGTATTACTTTTGATGTGTCCCGTCAACTCGCAGAACGAGGAGAAGCTTGCTTACTACGCTGTCTCCCCCGCCCACGGGCGCGATGGCTCGCAGGACAAGGTGAAGCTTGTTTACTACTACTCATTGTATATTGGTTTATTGGTCCCCATTGTATATTGTGTCAAATTTTGACTATAGATTGAACTAACAAAACGTTCGTGCATGTTACCAAAAATCATATCATTGAAAACTATGTTGAAATACGAATCCAACGATATAATTTTTGTTGACATGCATTAACATTTTGTTAGCTAAATATTTGGTAAAAATTTGGCACGAACTACAAAGGTGACCTATAAACCAAGACGGAGGTAGTAGTACTAAGCCTTACGCCCGCTCCCTCGCCCACGCGCGCGGTGGCTCGCAGGACGAGGAGAAAATTTTACTACTCCCTCCGTTTACTCCTCGTCCCTACCTTGGTTAGAGAGATTATCATATTGTTTGGAATATATGTCCTTTAGTAGTACTCCCTCCTTTCCAGTTTATGGCTCAATTTCCTTGGAGTAGTATATAGGAGTAGTACTACTACAGCAATTTCCTTGGAGTCCGTGGTGCAGCAAGCTACCCTAGGCTATGTTACTACTCCCTCCTTTCCAGTTTATGGCTCAATTTCAAAATCTCTCCAACCAAGGTAGATGGTGAGTGGTGGAATTAATTTCGTAGTTTGCACAAGTAATGTACGCTCATTTTTCTCAAGAAGTTATGTTTACCGAGGCATTAATTAGAACGAATGCATGCATGACCACTAAATTTCCATGAACTTCTACATGCATTGGTGAGTTTTCTCTTGACAATGCTTGCATCGGGTGATTTAACGCACCTCGAAATCCAACATGTGATGGTACTACTACTACTAGTAGAATTGAGACTTATACAACGGAAAAACAAATTTTTTTAGACGAGCCCTATAAACCAGAAAGGAGGGAGTAGTAAGTAGTATACTACCTCCATAGTGCGTACGTACTCCGTAAAATCAGATTTTTCCAAAAATAAATCGCTCAACCTTTATTTGCTTGTTTCCCTTCCTGCCTCGTTGCCTCGAACAGACTATGCCAAACTCCCCTGCCTGCCGCGCGGGAAAAGACCCGCCCTCGCCTTTTTTTAGTCCGGGTTTGTATCGATGGATCGCGCGAAGCAGCAAAAACCAAGCCGTGTCTTGTACTCCTCCGTCGATGCTCGCTTTCATGAATTCTGTACTTCCTCTCGCTGACATGTGGGACATATAGCAACCGGGTCGACGTGTCATGCACCAACTAACAGTGCAGAACAGCAGGGGGACGCACCCCAGTCGTACCGCCCCAGTAGTAGTAATGAGCAATGAGACGTCAAATCACAATGCCGCACCTTCCCAGACGGACGAAGCAACCATTATTTCACACTTTGCTTCGCCATCATCTCCTTCAAGAAAACCACGTAGTATTTCTTCTGCCATTGTTCTGCCTCAAGAGGGACACGCGCATCGCCTTGGTACATCATGACACGTGGGACCGCATGACAAGCCATGCTCCCACGCCCATCGCTTGGTAAAATCACCTCATTTTTACTACTTCCTCCGTATCGGTTTACAGGGCATGCACGTCGTTCTAGGTTGAGAATTTAACTGGCTATATATGTGATGAACAGTATATGTTTAGAAACTACATCCGCTTAAGAATCGAATGATATACTTTTTGTGACATAGTAACTCATATTTAGTTAGTCAAATGGATGACCGAGAACTACGTGCGCCCTATAAACCGAGACGGAGAGGGTAGTACAGTACGTATCTTTTTAGATCAATATAGTCGGGATTCACCGAGGAGCAAAACCAAGTGGTAGGCTGCTCCTGTCGTGTTGGCGTAGCAACTCAAGCAGGATCAGTCCGCACACGAAATGGTGACACACTTAATAGGACCCCTTTGGCCGACATGTGGCTCATCCACCGTCTTGTTCCACGTGCGATGCACCAAATTACAGTTCGGAGCAGCGGTTGGACTTGGAGGCACCCCGGTCGTAGCGCCGCAGTAGTAGTAAATGAGCGATGAGGGGTCAAATCACAAAGCCCCACCTTTCCCGCATTAAGCTGGACGGACGAAGCAACCATCATTTCACTCTAGGGCGCAAGAGCATAAAGAAAAGAGAAAACCAATGATGCGTGCGGCAGCTACCTAGGGCACCCTAGGGTAGGGGCCTCCACTACAAATCCTTTTTTTGAAAGCGCCTCCACTACAAATCCGCTTCTCCCTCGTCCTCTTGAAGAAAACCGATGATGCGTGCGGCGGTAGGGTTTGTAGGAGTACTACGGCGTGCGGGGCCACGTCGTAGTAAACGGGAGAGGGATTGAGTTCGAGTCGACGCCTTAATATGTGTGGGCCGCTTGGTTTTACGGGAACGAGGAAGCATTTTGGGTTCGGGGACCAGTGGAGATATACGTACAAAAAATTGTGGACGTAGGTTCGACCGAAAGGCAATGATGCATGGGCCCTGCATTTTGATATACCCGCGGCCGCGTGAAATTTGCTACTCTACTCAAAACTAGTAAGGTACATGCATTGAACGCATGAGATTTGGAAACCAAATTATGAATAAATACACACTATAGCATGTAAAGCTTTGAGTCATATATGCATGATGTAGATGTTCGTTTAGTTCTTATAGTTAATCTCATTCAAAATCAATTAGTTTTATAAAAAGGTTAAGATTCATGGGATTGTGCATTGTAAAGCATAAAGTAAAAAACAAATAATGGCAATTCATTTAGAAAAAAAGTTTGGGCAATTATGATACGGAAGATTCTAGAACAAAGGAGAAGTGCTTGTGTTTTGGGAAAGCATGCACGGCCCACATCTCTTATTGGTTGATATGTCACGAAACAAGAAACGAGGAGGGAGTTAATGTACCGTGCCAAAGTGTTTTGGGATTATTTGGTTTTCGGAAGATGACTTACACACCTAGACGGAGGGAGTACAAAGAGAAAAAATGAATTGCAGTTAAAAGAATGGCATTTCTAACAAAAATGTGAATGTGAACTACATATGTGTGCACGTGACCAGCACATACATTGTCAATGCAAAATTTAATGCAAGAAATAACTTATGAGTAACATGCACGAATTGATGATGTGGTGCTTGCATGCATAGAGTAGAAAAAACAATGTGATTTATGACTTGCATGCATGACGTGTTCTTGTGCCATAGTTGCATGTCTAGGAAAAAAGCTACTAGTGGGTTGTACTAGCTATTTAGGAATAGAAGATGTATACATGGAAGTTGTAGGGAAAGAGATGACATGTATCTCAATTCCCATGAGTAGGGATTGGAAAAGAGATGTCATTTGGTTCACATCATAGGAACTTCTCTATTGAATCTAGAGATGACATGTATCTCAATTCCTATGAGGAGGGATTAGAAAAGAGATGTCATTTGGTTCACATCATAGGAACTTTTCTATTGAATATACGCTAATGTTTATTTTCCTTTGAAATTATGGGAGTATAGGAATCCATTCATATGAACCAAGTGGCTCTAAAGCTATAAAAATGATATCATGTTTATTTCCTTTGAAATGTGGAGTATATGAATCTATTCCTATGAACCAATTGGCTCTAAAGGAAAAAATCCTATAAAAATCATATCATATAGAGTTCCTATGATATTCCTCCACACCAAAGGATGGCTGAAATTGCTGCAGGTGATACGGCGGTCTTTCTTTGTAGACTCCTCCTCCATCTTTATAGTTACCTCTCGAACATGAATGAAATGATATATACTGGGTATTCTATATGTGCATTTTGGTATACAAAAACTAGGTAAAATTTTGCGAGGTTCGAATTTTTAATCAAGCTATATGGACTGCATTTTGGAACGGCGGGAGGAGCATACGCCACTTGCTAACACTCACGTGGAAGATTTGTGTGTAGGAGGAGTGGCTGCTCTGTTAAATGACATGGCAAAACTGACACTGCCGGATGCCGATCTAACGGTTCTTACGGCGTTCGTTAGGAAACGGCTTGTGGCGAACGTTTGTCGGATAATGATTTACGGACACATGTATTGCATTGATACGTGCCCCCTCTCCCTCACGCACACACGCACCCTCACGAGTCACGACTCTCCCGAGTCCTCTCGCACCCACCGTCTATCTGTAGGTAGACGTCACACACATATGTGCTCTTCACACCCTACCCTCAGAACTTCTAAAAAAGAAAAGACGTCGCGCACCTTTTATTTTAGCTCACACGTCACACACTTATACTATTACTCTTGTGGCGAACGTTCTTTGGGCATAGTATATTGTACTCTCACGAAAAGAAGCGGTGCACGCACACACTAGTTCTCTCACACCCACTCACGGGTACACGTAGGAGCGCATTTTTTTGAAGCTGGTACAACAAAGTCACTCCACTATATATATATATATATATATATATAAATATAAGCAGGAGCCTTAGCGCTTGCTTTACTAGGGTTCCTCTCTTTCACTCTCTCATGCTATCCAAATCTAAGAAAGACATAGGTGGCCACACTCTCTCTCTGCTCACGGCTGGTCACAAATCTGGCCGGACCACCTCGACCGGTGCAGTGGTGTAGGTGCATTGTTCACGCTATCATCAGCAGCGAGGGAGGAGACCAACGGCTGCCCGCAAGTCCTGATCGGCGGCCGCGCCGACTCGGGAGGGCCTCTGACCCCTTCTTCCTCCCCGCGGTATTGTGGCCAAGATGCGGCCTCCCGACGCCGTCTTTGCCACATGCCGACGACCCTCAGGTATATATTCCTTCAAAACCTGCCTTGCTCTACTGCCCCAGCTCCCCACGTGGCTGCGTGTGGATCTTTTTCTACTTCCGTCGGCTGTTCCAAAGCCACCTAGACTTTTACTATTATTAGAGGTAAAGCTAGTTCATATAGTCAAATCTAAGAGTTGGTTCAAACAGGGAAGAAACTGGGAAAGCTGTAGCATGAATCTAGGACTTGGTTCTAAGAGGAAATGGGGGAAAGTAGTAGATACTGGCTACCCAACCGGTCTATTGGTTGAAAAGGCAAAGAAAGCATGGTGGATGGCGAAGGGTGGGGGGAAGTGGACCTGTCTCTTGGTTGAAAAAGGAAAGAAAGTGAGGGGTGTTGGGGGACAACGCAAATGAGAATGAGTAGGTCTAGATTTCCTGTGCTCACATAGGAAAATGTCGCCGACGAGATAAAAAATGGGACAAATGCAGACATGCTGCCTGAGTGTTTGCCGCTCTCGGCAACCACATCTGCCTCACCACTTTATGCCCCTGCTGTCCCTACGCCCATATCGCTACCGTTAATGTAAAATCACATGAAGCATTAAGCAATGCCACCTAATGTCACTATAAGTAATGGTCTAGTGCCGTCGATAAATTGAAGCAATGCCACCACCATTTTATGAAGTGCTTCCGTCTTGCTTTATTTCCCATGAATTGTGTTTTTGCAGTTACACTTAAATCTCACACCGCTAACATTGCTTCATCCCAGTGGAACTGCACAAATTTGATTGCACATTTACTGACCATGTGCTACTCTCATGACAGTAATACTAATGCTATTGTTCTGCATGTTAATCTAGTGGCAGTGTTGATGTGATGTGATGCTACTTACTTAAGGGCACTTTCATACTGTCAATCTAGTGCCAATTATAACACAATAGATGCTGCTGTTAATCATACGCCACTGCAAATATCTGTCACTGTTTAAATAACCGTATTTCGTATTTGCGCAAACAGGGATGTCTGTCTCCATATCGTTTCTATCTGCGCAATCAAAAGTACACACCTCAGTTTTAGTACAACTGCACAAAATGAGATGGCTATTCCTAGCTGTCGTCCTCTAACCACCAGTGTTCCAGGTATTCCTACATTGGTTCTAACTAGGTAGAATGACCAACGCAATCTAAAAGAAGTTGATTCGTACGTTTTACTTCCTGATTGCAGTGCAGGGACGAGCGAAAACAACTGCATCCTAGTCCGGAATGCACTTTCTTCCAGTTCATCCATGGACCGAGGACTAGCTGGCACGGCTGCACGGAGGTTTTTGGGACAGGTGCGCGGACAAGAGGCATTGTGGTCTGCTTATTTCTGCAAATAGCGGTGCTTAAATTTAGTGGAATGCACAAGAATTTCAGCTGGTCAGTACACTACATGGTTCAGTTCAGCATTCCAGCTGAGAACACAATTATAATTGGTTATTCTGGAATGAGAGAACCTAACCCTGGATGGTGGCAACAAGAAAAAACCAGAGTGAACTCCAGGAAATTTAAGCCTGCCGGGAGGCCCTTTGCTCAGAGAAGCCTTGCTTGTTTTTTCCTGATTTGTAAACCTTCTCACAACTTTGTCTTTTGCTGTGAACTGGTATATGTTTGTTATGTTCTATGAATCATTGAGATGTATAAAATTGCTTAACTTATGCTTTTCAAGTTTTTTATGAAGCCGAGTTTAATGTGAGTGTTCCACATGAACGCTGGAGCGTGTGAACGTTTGGAATTTACATTGTGGCCTCAGTTAACTGCATGAACCACTGTAACACGATACATAGTTGCTTATATGTCAGACAACAGATTATTGATTGTTAGCTGGTCGATAGCCTAGTGTTGAAGCGAGCTGAGCCAATGTGCCGTGTTTTGCACAACTGCTTACAAGTGGGGTAGCACCAACAGTGTTTACAAGTACTTATGTATACGTCGGCGCACATTTCTCGAACGAGTACTCTAGTTCATCAAACACACACTGCTCGTATGATAAACCGTGACAACTTATGTCTTACCATGCCATATTCATGAAAAAACTAGTGAGGACGCATCTGTTTCGGCAACAATTATGATGGTTCTCACATGATTCACGGGCACACAAAAGTAGCAGCAGTTCCCATAGGCGGATTCAAACAGAGTACTAGCCCCAGAGGGCTTGATAATAGGCAAGGTTCGGATAAGTAGACACAATCCAAACTAGTATTAAACACTAGCTGGGGCAACTATTTCATGCCTCGATCTAATTTGGGCTGGACACAAGACGGACCTTGCCATGAACATCATCGAGGACGTCCGGCAGCAGCTCAATCCTGTGAACCTTCATGAAGATAACCTTGTGGCCTTGCCACTCATAAACTTGTTTGTGGAGGCATGCCACGTCATCTTCCTGCGTAAGCTTGACAAGAACAGTATGCCTCACAAACGAAGGAGTAGCTTTGAACTTCTTGTGCTTCAGTACACCCTGGACAACACGCCTGACAACAGTGAGGCTGGAATACAACTCGACATCGGTATAAGCGCAAATGGCTTCGGGGATCCAACAGCCTAAGAACTCTGTTTTCCCAGTGCGTATATTCAGGTCATCCGCCTCATAGCGAGTGACATGTACAACCACACAATCCTTGTCTGCATCAAGGCTCTAATTGAAACAGAAACAAATTCTGAATTACTTTCCAGTATAAGAAACACAAGTTATTTAAACCACTATGTATAGCATGGCATCGAAGCTAATAAAATTTTGCATTATTCATCACCACATACTTAGATGAAAAACCACAACCGAGATCGGCAAAGAAGAAAATCACCTTGGGCAGTTCAGTGAGGGGGACACATCCTCGAAGGGGGAAAACTGCTCCTGCAGTGCCAAGGGGGATGTAACCTCAAACGGGGTGTTGACCATCTCAGTAGTGGCCGTGAGCGTATCTGGGGTCGGCTCGGTGGCTGCCTCCATCTTCTTGGAGCTCTCTGTCTCGTGGGGATCAGCCTCCCGCGTCTGCTCCAATATCGGCAGATCTTTGCCTGGTTCTCCTTGGTCCATCATGAAACTGACGAATACTAGGAGACCACTGAAAGGAAAACACAATCGCAATGACAATGAAACAAAAAAGAGAGTGAGGATCGGTTACTGCTTTGCAAAAGTTATTTTTTTCTCTGAACGAAAATATTCCAATATCACGGATCCGCTTACCTTCCCTTCGTTGGGAGAGAAGAACAGTGGCAGATGCGAGTGTTGGCTTTCTTGAAGACGGTGAGGGAGAAGGGGATTCAGCGAAGAGTGAAATGATGGTTGCTTCGTCCGTCAAACTTAGACTGCGGGGAGGTGGGGTTTTGTGATACGACGGCTCGTTACTGCCGCGCTACGACCGGGGTGACTCTCCGCCTGCATACTGCCTTCTAATTTGGTGGATGGCATTTGGGCCCGCGCGCGGCATGGCCCGCATGTCGGTGAACAAAAGTAAAACGACATTCAGTAGAGGGAGACGTTTCGATGACCAGGAGGAGCCAGAAGCGGTAGTGTATCCACTGTACTAGTAGTAATTGTTTTTCTAGTAGCTGTAGAGTGTCTCCACTGTACTAGTAGTAATTGTTTCTCTGGGCCCAAGACAAAACAGCCCATCCACCCTAGTAAATAATAAAATCATTTCAAAAGCCCATATATTTACTTAATGAGAGGCGCTACCCACACCCAGCACACCGCCCCCCCAAAAAAACCTGGGTGCTCTTCTTCCTCCTCACTCCCACCCACCTCACGTTAGCTCGCTCCACTCGTACCCCCAAATTCGTCACCTCACTCCTACAGAAAACCCCAGCTCCCCTTCTTCCTCACTACTACAGAAAAACCTCAGCTCCCCTTCTTCTTCACTCGCACTACAACTAGGCTCGTCATTCGTTACTCTGCTCAAATCCGTGAGCGTGACGCAACGCCCTCGAGGAAAATGGAGTCGGCTGACCCCAACGCCAAGAAGATGAGGCTCCCGCCAGCGGCGACGCCTGTTGTAGATCCCGCACTAGGCAGCTCGGGGAGAAGCGGCGACCCCTGTTGTAGATCCCGCACCCGGCAGCGCGGGGAGAAGCGGCGACCCCGCCCCCACCGGATCCCAGGAACCCGTAGAATCTCGGGTGGACCGCATCAGCGATCTCCCGGACGCCGTCCTTGGGGAGATCATCTTGCTTCTCCCCACCAAGGATTGCTGCCGCACCCAAGTCCTCTCAATTCGGTGGCACCCTCTATGGCGCGCCGTGCCCCTTAATATTGACTGTCATCAGCTATCTCTCTTCAATGATTTTGAAATCCCCAGAGCCATCATCTCCTCCCACCAGGGCTCTGTTCAAAGCCTCTGCATCCCGTCATGCTACCTGAGCAAGCATACCATGCCCTGCATAGTGGACGCCTGGCTGAAATCCCCTGAATTCACAGAACTACAGCTTCTTGAGTTCTACTATTCCCCTGGAAATCACCTACCAGATACCGAACGCCATCTACCTGTGCCCTCAGCAACGATGTCCATCTCACGGTTTTCCTCCTCTCTCCACACCGCCACCTTTGCGCTGTGCTACCTACCAGACAATCTGGTACTAAACCTTCGACTCCCATTTCTCAAGAAACTTTCAATTGTGCGGGTTCGTATATCGGAGGCCTCATTGCACAGCATCATCCACTCCAGTTGCCCTGCCCTGGAGTGCTTGGTGCTTGTTTTCACAGTTAGAATTGGTTGTCTCCAAATAAAGTCGCCTAACCTTGTAAGAATTGGAATTTCTTTTGACGGAAGGCAGCTCATCATCCAAGATGCCCCTTCACTTCAAAGGTTGATCCTTGATTCTAGTTATTCACCGTCGCAAATAACCGTCCTCTCTGCGCCTAAACTGGAGACCTTGGGTGTACTACATGATCTGTGTGCTCATTTCAAGATGGTGTTTGGCTCCACAGTTCTTCAGGTACTTTATATTATCATCTACACTTGTAACCATAAGCTGCATTTTAAATTTCTGCGCATAAGTTATATATCATCTCGGAGTACACATTTTGTACTAATATTATGTTCTATGCTCAATGAAGAGTTTCTCCGTGGATAGCCTATCAGTGGTGCTGGATTTTGTCAAGATCTTATATATCCAAATGAATAGTTTTGATCTAAACAAGATTATTGGCTTTCCGCAATCCTTTCCATGTCTGGAGAAGTTGTATATAAAGGTGATAATTTCACGCACATTGGAAGCCCGCATATAGTGCACTAGAATTAACTGTTCAACTGTTGCTCTTTCCACACTCTTTTTTTAGACCTTAACTGTTTTCAATCTTCATGTCTATTTAGGCAACAGGACGGGGTAAGAAAGTTATGACCAATCGGTGGATTCGTAAGCACCAGGGTTTTCTCACTTCTCATGACATTCGATTGAAGACAATAACACTAGAACGATATGTAGCACTACAAAAAAAGACACATCCGTGACATTTTGGGCCGAACGAATTTTTTTTCTATCATACTTATGACACTTCTATGACGATAATTGTGACAAAACCCGGTATCATCAAAGATGTGGTGGGGTCCTACTTCTATGACAAAAATCATGACAGAAAATGGGCTTTTCATCCTGGGCGGGCCGGAGACGCGGCTGCATGACATTCTTTGGGCCGTCCATGACGGAAAAATCGTGGTAGAAGCAAGGGCAAGGAAAATATCGGGGAGTTCCCAGTTACGGTGGGTGGTCGGGGGCGGAGCGATGCGCGTTTCTCTCATACGTACGCGCGTGTGTGTGAGGCGTTGCGCTCTAACTGAACTCGAGCGAGGCGTTGCGCTCTAACTGAACTCGAGCGATTGCACTGCAGGCTATGCGTTACTAAACCCGAGCAATCGATCAATCCCTTGCTGTTAACTGAACCCGAGTGATTCCTTTGTTACTGCTGCTAACTGAAGCCGATCGAACACTGCTGCCTCCTTCCCTGGATGAATAGTGAGCGTTGTTTAGGGGTTTGGATGAATAGTTCCCGGTGGGGGTTGTATGAACAGGACCCCGTGGTAGTAGAGGCCGTTGCCGCTCGATGAACAGTACCCCGATCGATCGAGACGGTGGATGAACATGACCCCGTGGAGGGCTGGATGAACAGGACCCCGTGGAGGGCTGGTTGAACAGTAGCCGGTGGAGGGCTGGTTGAACAGTAGCCGGTGGAGGGCTGGATGAATAGTAGCCCATGGAGGGGTGGTTGAACAGGACCCCCGTGGAGAGGGCTGGTTGAACAGTAGCCGGTGGAGGAGCGCGCGGTGGAGGCTAGATGAACAGGAGCCCGTGAATGAACAGTCGTAGGTGGAGGCTGGAGGAGGTCGACGGTGGATGAACAGTAGCCCATGGAGGCAGTCGACGGTGGAGATGAACAGTATCCCGTGGAGTCCCGTTTTGCGATACGCCACACCCCTCCCGATGAACACGACCCCCGTTTCGACCGTAGCACTCCAACACAAGTCCATTTCCTCCGTTTTGCGGTACGCCACACACTTCCCGATCAACAGGACCCCGTTTCGACCATAGGAGGTCCGTTTCCTCCGTTTTGCGGTACGCCGGACCCCTCCCGATGAACTGGATCCCGTTTCCACCGTGTCCGGTCGAACACAAGGCCGCTTCCTCTGTTTTGCGGTACGCAAGGCCTTGTTTCCATCGCCTGTTCCGTCGGTTGGCTCCCGATGAACACGACGACGCATTCCGTTCCGACCTAGCCGGTTGGCTCCCCATGAATACGACAACGATGCAGTTTCTCTGTTCCGACCCAGCCACAACCATGTACACGAGCCCTGCCCGTACGTATGTGCGAGAAGGCGTTCGAGACCCCGCCCGTATGTACGTACGTGGCCGTATTTACTTTCTTGCACCCTGGCCGTTGTACGTACGTGTACATGCTACGTGCGCGCCTCTACTACCACACGTGCGCGCCTCTACTACGACACGTGAGCGCCTCTACATCAACCAATATGTACGTACACGTTCGCGACCAGAATGACATCGCTACGTACGCTTCGACCAGGTGGGTCCCGACTGTCAGGCACTTCCGTGCGTGCGAAGATGTAGCTGGTGGGTCCCAGCAGTCAGGGGAGAAATGTTTTTTTCGTGAAAAAGGGTAGCCCGTCCGGTGGGTCCCTGCTGTCAGGTGGAGGAATAATTATTTTGCGTGTAATAAGGAGGCACTTCCTTGATGCGGCCGTGGACCCAGCTGTCAGCCTCTGCATGTACAGTACTCTTCCGATGGAAGTCGTTCCTTGACCACTTTGACCACGCCGCGCCGAGAGCACCAAGGCGGTGGACTATGGCGAGGCCTAGGAAGGGGACGACGCAGAGCCGGGGAAGACACGGCAGTGGAAGCCCACGCGGAGAGGAGTACGAGGGTTCACTGGTTCGGCTGCGGTGTGAGGCTGCCGTCGCCGCAGAATAAAAGGGGGTGAGGCGGATGGCCTAGCCAGCGGTGGGAGTAGTAGGGGTTGTGAGGCCTCCGCGGCATCACAGCCGGCCACGGGAGGCAGGAGCACGCGGCACGACCGACGCTGGTTTCGGCGGCTGGAGCAAGAAGACCAGAGGTTGAAGAAGCACTACGGCCGTTGGATGGACATCGTACGGTCACTGGAGCTAGAATCGTTCATATTGACTAAGTTGACAAAGCCCTCCGTCCCCGTCAACTTAGTAGGCCCACAAGTCAGCCTCCACGCAGGGGGTTTTCATTTTTTTGTGCGTAATAAGGAGGAACTTCCTTGCGTGCGAAGATATAGCTGGTGGGTCCGAGCTGTCAGCGGGGGGAACGTTTTTTCCGCGAAATACAGAGACCCTTCCGGTGGGTCCCAGATGTCAGGTGGAGGAATCATTATTTTGCGCGTAATAAGGAGGCATTTCCTTGTGTGCGACCGTGGACCCAGCTGTCAGCCTCTCCACATACAGTCCACTTCCGATGGATGTCGTTCGTTGACCACGCCGCGCCGAGAGCACCAAGGCGGTTGACGACGGCGAGGCCTACGAAGGGAACGACACGGAGCCGGGGAAGACACGGCAGTGGCTGCCCACGCCGTGGGGAGTATGAGGGTTGACTGGTTCGGCTGCCGTCACCGGAAAATAACAGGAGGTGTGGGTGAGTAGAGGGATAGACAGGCCAGGGATGCGAGGATGGTGGGACCGTGAGGCCTGCCCGGCAGCACAGCCGGCCATGGGAGGCGGGAGCAGGCGGTTCCGCCGGCGCTGGTTTGGGCGGCTGGAGCAGGAAGATCAGAGACTGAAGAAGCACGATTTCCGTTAGATTGACATCTAACGGTCTGACGCTGGTAGAGTCGATTTGTCGGGGGTGTCGTGCGACATATGCCAAAGGATGGCTTATCATGGAGGGGGCTAGTAAGATGTCGCCGGTGCCAGGAAACGGGATGAGGCGAAGACATGCACGCCGGCGAATCTTACCCAGGTTCGGGGCTCTCCTAGGAGATAACACCCCTGGTCCTGCTCTGCGGGGTCTTCGCATGATCAGTCAAGCAACAATAGTGGCTACAAGCTTGCTCCTTGAGCTGTTTCTCTAGAGGGGGAAGAAGAACAAGTCTAGCCCTAGCTTCCTCTCTCTATATGGGTGTGTGGCTGAACTAGAGTCTGAACCCTTTGCATGGGTGCCCTAGGGGGTTTATATAGGCCTACCCTCCAGGGTACAAGGGTAATCTGGCCGGGTTTAGGACCCGGTTGTCAGTGTCTACGGTCGCCGGCTTCTCCGCCGGTCGCTGGGGCCCACCGCCTGGTGGGCCCTGCTGGTTGTCTCGTACTTGGCCGATAGGCCACGCCCGCTGCTCGCGGGTCTGGCCGGCTGCTCAGCACTGTAGTGATGCTGGTAATGATGCATGCTTTGTCGGGGGAGGCGTGGCTACAGTAGCGCCGCCTGGCGGGCGATCACTGTAGCCATCCCCCATCTCTTCTGATTAATGGTGCACGGACTTCGAGGGAAGGAGAGGGCCGCGTGGTAGGAGTTAGCCTCCCCTCATGCCGACTAGTCGTGCTTGCTGCCTTCTGGCCTCTTACTGACAGGTAAGGCCCACCGCCTGTGGGCCGTACCGACAGCCCGTATTGGAGGCATGGCCTTCTCTGCCATAGGTGACGTCATGGGTGGAGTGGCAACAGTGCCGCGCCGGACGGGAGATCTTCGTCCGGTACGGGGCACTGTGGCCACGCTTGGCCCTGGATTTGGGGGCGGCACGGCGTGCTGTAGCCACGCCATGTCTTATCGTATTTATGTGGGCGCAGACTCTGAGGACGCTTGGGGCCGCCTGCTAGGGGCCGGCCTCTCTGGAGGCCACCTACTAGGAGCCGGCCCACCTCGTGGCCGCCTGCTGAACCTTGCCGTCTTCTGGCAGCCGGCCGCTTGGACCAGTCGGTTGTGAGAAGGCGGCGCTTTGGTCTTTGGTTTTTTGAGGGGCGCAGCCGGCCCCGATGTCTTGAGGCGCCATGGGGGGCCGATGACGCTACCCGTGGCCAATTACTCCGACAGTAGTCCCCCAAGCTGATGAGGCTCCGCGGCTGGTCAAAGGAAGGAGCCTCGGCAGCTTCCTACTCTGAGTGCTTCATTTGATCTTGCTCCGTCCGTCTTCCGGCGTGCCGACTGCCAGGAGACGGACACGACCAGGCGGGCCGCCTGGTGGTTTTTGAAACATCACGGTGGGAACCAGGTTGCGCGCCAGCCAGGCACCAGGCTTGCTGCCAGCTATATGCGCGCCACGTGGTGCCAGCTGGCCGGGCCGCCTGCCAGCCCATGCGCGCGATGGGACATCGATGCAGGCCGGGGCCCGCCACTACCGGGCCTCGGCACGCACGCGGATCCGCTGCGGCCGAGGCGGACGGTTGGGGTTCCGTGGCCTGATTACTCCGCGCCGTTACTACACGGTAAATGAGGAGTCGTGGGGTCGTGGGCACAGTTAATTCCACGATCCCCCATGCCCCGTCCCCTCGGCTTCGCAGCCCAGGGCTGTAAGTAGGGGGAGGAGGGGGCGGCTCTGGCTCACGCGCCCTCCTCTCCCTTCGCTCTACTCCTTCCTCTTCTTTCTTTCTGCTGCCGCCGCACTCCCGCAACTCGCCGAAGTGCCGCTGCGACCCGTCGTCTTCGAGCCTTCTCCCCCGTGGCGCTGCTGCTCCACCGCGGGTTCGCTCCTCCTCCGCCGCGCCGCACCCCCATCGAGCTCCAAGCACTCATGGCGCGCGACAAGGCGAACACCGGCGCCTGGGACGGCTCCAACGTCCAGAAGGACCACCTCGACTTCCTGCGCGACACGAGGCGGCTGCCCGGCGAGGGCTATGTTGAGACGCACGTCTCGCCGGAGAAAGAGATCACGCCGGCACCGAAGGACGGCGAGCGCGTTGTCTTTCGGTTACACTTCCTCCGCGGCTTCGGCCGGCCGGTCAGCGGCTTTCTCCGCTCCTTCCTCCAATTCTACCACCTCCAGCGCACCACCTCATGCCGAACACGGTGGTGCTACTGTTGGCCTTCGTCATGCTGTGCGAGGGCTACCTCGACATTCTCCCCACTCTCGAGCTGTGGGGAGAGTTCTTCTACACCAAGCTCGGCGTCTCCGCCAAGGACGAGGCGGCCCAGTGCGGCGCCTTCGTCGTGATACGGCGCCCAGGAGCCAGCAACCGCCTCCCGTCCATCACGTTGACCCAGTCCATCAAGCTATGGCAGAAGTCGTACTTCTACGTGAAGAACGTCAACCCGGCGCTGGACTTCATCAACCTACCGGACTACAAAGCCGGCCCACCAGCCGAGTCGCGCACCAACTGGGCCTTCAAGCCAAAGCACATGTCGCCCGCCTCCACCGCCACCGTCGCCAGGCTCAAGGAGATGACCGACTTGGAGAGCCCCCAGGCGTCCGAGTTGCTGACGGCCTTCGTGGTGTGCCGGGTTCTCCCTCTCCAGGGTCGGCCTCACATGATCAATCAGATGAGTGGGCACCGGGACCCATGCCGGCTGTCCACCCGTGAGATGCCGGTCGCGAAGGTGGCCCGCATGGTGGACGAGATCGCGAACCTCAAGCTCTCGGAGTCGGACTGGCGGTTCGGCAAGCGGCCGTACTCCCGCGCACATCCGCCTCCTGCCGTAAGTTCCCGACTCTTCTTTCTTTCTTGGTCTTTCTTCTTCTGCCGAGATCTGCTTTGCCGACTGATCAGTCGGACATGTCGCAGTTCCTCACGACCGAGCAGGTAGCCAACGCCCCAGCGCACGGCAAGGAGTTCCTGCCGGACCGAGCGGTGAGCGACGCGGACGAACCCGACTTGGGGGTGGCCACCTTGGAAGACGATGCCACGGGCGGTGGCGACGGGGCAGGTGGCTCCGGTGGAGGAGGAGGCGGCGTCGAGACGTGGCCGGACAACGACGAGGAGGAGGCCGAGCTGCGCCGCCAGCCGGCCGCCCACAGGGTGGGGGCGAGCTCCTCAGCGGCGCCACCCGCACCAAGCAGCGCACCGAAGCGCCGAGCCGGCACGCAGCTGCAAGGCGGCCGATCGAAGAAGTCCAAGGGCTCGGCCGCAGCGACCAGGCAGGAGGAGGCCGCCGCGAAGGCAGCCCGGTACCAGAGGGCCCCGAAGCAGCCGCCGCCGGTGTCCGCGTAAGTGCTTGTTCTTCTTGTGTTTTCCTTCTTCTTTTTGCAAAACTCCTTCTGAGTTTGTCTTGTCTTGCTTGAATCAGAGCCCCGCTCTCTCTTGAGCGGTCGACCTCCGCCTCCATCATCGGGGGAACGGAAGGCTCCGCCAACACCCGCCGTACAGATCCGCTCGCCGACCTCCGGGAGGTGACGGAGAAGAACGCGCGGGAGGCACGCGAGGAGAAGGAGAGGGCGGAGCGGGTGAAGGCGGACGCGGCCAGGGCGGCGCAGGAGGAGGTGGACGCAGCGGCCAAGGCCCAAGTCGATGCCGCGGCCAAAGTCCAGGAGGAGGAGGCGACCAAGGCCCAGGCAGACGCGGCCGCCAAGGCACAAGCTGGGGGAGCCGCGGGCAGCCAGGCTACACAGCTGGTCATCCCACTGCGCTCCATGCCGCTGGCGCCAGGGATCCCGGTGCCGACTGGAGTGGCCAGCAATGACCAGCCGGTCGTGGAGAGGGAGGGCGGCGAGGCTGTCATTCCCAGGACAGAGGTGCCCCAGCAGATGCCGGCTGCCGAGACCTAGGGCAGTCGGCCTGATGCGCCGTCGGTGCCTCGAGTCAGCGGCGAGCTGGTGGTGGGGGCGACTCCCATCGTCCGCACTCCGACACGTCGACGTGTGGCCAAAGCGACTTCGGCGCCGCGTCCTCTGGAGATCGGAGCCTCAAGCTCGTCGGCCCCAGAAGCGGAGGCCACTAGTGCCGTCTCGCGGGAGTGGACGACTGGGGGTGGGGAGCGTCCTGAACAAAGTTGCGCATAAGGTCCACTCCCTGCTCCAGGCCCAAGGCTACACCCTCAAGGACTACACGGAGAAGTTCCTGGCATCGCGAGCAGCTATCTGGGTATGTTCCTTGTGCTTCACTTTCAATTTCTTGCAATCTTCTATGGGGGCGCGCCAGCGCATCCACTGGGTGTAGCCCCCGAGTTTCGAGCCGGCTGCTGAGCAGGCGGCTCGGAACTTAAAGGCAAATTCTGAGTGCTAACCCTTTCTTTCTTCTGTTGATTCTGTTGTAGGATTACCACAACGTTCGCGCGGTCGCCTACAACTCCCACGTCCGGGAGCTGGCCAAGCGGACCGCCGAGCTGACCGATAGCCGGAGTAAGCACTCTGCTCTTTTATTCTCGCGGGGGCGCGCCAGCGTACCCGCAGGGTGTAGCCCCCGAGATTCGGGCCGACTGCTGAGAAGTCGGGTCGGATCTTCCGGCAACTACTTCTTATTTCTTTTATTTGAATTGCTCGATCCTTATTCTCGCGGGGGCGCGCCAGCGCACTCGCGGGGTGTAGCCCCCGAGATTCGGGCCGACTGCTGAGCAGTCGGGTCGGATCTTCCGACAACTACTTCTTTCATTGTTGATTTGCTGACCTCTTCTCACCCTTGTCTTCTGCAGGAGCCAATGCCACCTTGCGACAGCAAATGGGCGAAGCTCAGACCGCGCTGCACGCCAAGGAGGAGGAGCGCCTCAAGATGGAGCAAGAGCGCGACCGTCTGGTCAAGCAGCTGGCTGACTAGGCGGACGAGCACCAGGCGGAGCTGCAGAAACGCAAGGATGCGGAGGAGGCCCTTCAGGCCGAGTTCAAAACTCAGAGCTCGAACCGGGTCAAGAAGGAGAAGGCCCTGTCGGCCGGCTTCGGCGAGGTTGAGGACATGTTCCATGGTAAGTTGCTCCTTTTGTTCTTCTTCCTGCCGGTTGGTCCTGCAAGCCGGCCTCTGACTTCTCATTTATTTCCTTCTTCTCTTGCGCAGAGTATTTCCCTGGCTACTCCATTGCCGCCGGTCAAGCCATCGAGGCTCATCGCGACAAGCGGAGGCTGGCTGGTGCGACAATCGCACCCAACGCCCCTCGGACCCTCGCCGAACAGATGCTTGCCATCCAAACTCGTCTCCAGCTAGCGCATCGGGCTCTCCGCCGTCTTTAGCATGCTGGGGCCCAGGTGGTCTCCGCCCTCTGGCCAGGCACTCCCATTCTGCGCACCGCCAGCCGGACCTCCGACTGGTTGGAGGTGGCCATTGGCCGCTTTGAGGCGTGGAAAGGCTCCTCCGCCCGGGTAGGCGCGCGGCGAGCTCTGGAGTTCGTCAAGGGCTGGTACCCTGGGCTGAACGTGGACCAGCTGGCCACTCTCCGCACCGAATCCGGCGAGGAGTTGGAGGTCGTGGCGCCCAAGCTCTATCACCGCGCCGCGGCAATTGCTGAGTACACGGACACCAGCGTCTTCCTTCCCGAGCTAGACGAAGCAGGCGCCGAGGCGCCACCCAACTGGTTCGGGCTGAACCCAGAAGGCGACGAGGACTCGGTGGAGGAGATCGCCTCCAGCGATGAGGGCGAGGAGGAGGAGGATGAGGATGAGGACGGCGAGGACGATGCACCGTATGGTGAAGACGACGGCCGGCCTCAACCTGAACAAGTCTCGACCAATGGGCGAAGCGCTGGTGAGCCGACTGCTGCCGATGCTGACCAGGCCGAGACCCATCAGGCGGCCGCTCCACCACCGGAGCTTCTACCTCCGCCGGCCCCTCCGATCCGGCTGCTGTTCCTCTAGCCTAGGCGGCCAAGTTATCTTTCCTTTTCCTGTTTTGTAACCGCTTGAACAAAGATTGTTAAGTCTGCGTAGTTCCACCCGCTGGGGGTGTATTCAAACTCCGTTGAATGCTAGCCAAGGGCCTTTTGCTGTAAAAAATTTGTCTTTGCCGATTTCCGACTTGTCTTGCTTTTTTACTCCCTTGGCCTTTTCCTTTGCCGCCTTCCCTTGGCTGTTGTCTTGCCAGCCGGACAGCCGCTCTGCGGTCTGTGGTTGGGTCAAGTACTTGGCCGCTTTGGGAAGGAAAGTACTTTAACCATTGGTAGAGTGCAGCAAACACAGTTAGAAACCGGCCGGCCGGCTGCTCAGCATTCGGTCGGCGAGGCGAGGAGCCAGCTCGGCCTATGAAAATGCTTTAGTCCTTAGCCATTTTTCGTGTGGGCACCGTTTCCTGCCTTTAGCTCTTGCCGGCCGGACAGTCGCTCTGCGAGCTGTGGCTTGTGGGAAGAGAGGGCTTAGGTGCTGGCACACTACTTGTCCAACTGCAGGTAGCATTCTCATAGTACAAGGCGGCAAGCCCCCGGGTCGACTGGTCAAACCCGGTGCCAGGCAGAATAATGAAATAACATATTCATAGGCATAGAACTTATCATATAGATAAAAGGGGTAGCCCCCAAGCGCTCGTCGAGGGCCCTGATGTCTGGTACTTAATACAAAAGGTAGCGTGGTACATACTGCATCAACTGTAAAATCTTCGAAGGAGATTCGCGTTCCACGGGCGCTCTGTTTCCTTGCCCGAATCATCTCTCTTGCGTGCTTTGGGCTTCTGCGCGTCGATGAGGTAGTAGGAGTCATTGCCCAATGCTTTTCTGATGATGTAGGGGCCTTCCAAGGGGCCGAGAGCTTGTGCTGGCCGGCTGTTCGCTGGATCAGCCGGAGCACAAGGTCTCCCTCTTGGAAGGATCTTGGCTTGACCTTCCGGCTATGGTAGCGGCGCAGACGCTGCTGGTAGATGGCGGACCGGCTGAGTGCCAACAGCCGGTCCTCTTCTAGCAGATCGACGCCGTCTTCTCGCGCCTCTTTCGTCTCCGCCTTCGTGTACATGGTGACGCGAGGTGAGTCAAACTCAATGTCAGTTGGGATGACGGCCTCGGCACCATATCTGAGGAAGAATGGAGTGAAGCTGGTTGACTTGTTCGGAGTGGTGCGGAGGCTCCAAAGGACGGCCGACAGCTCGTCGATCCAGCAGCCGGTCGAACGCTCCAGTGGCTCGACCAGTCGGGGCTTGATGCCGGAGAGGATGATGCTGTTTGCTCGCTCGACTTGGCCATTTGACTGCTGGTGGGCAACAAACGCTAAGTCCAGTCAGATGTCCTGCGTCACGCAGAAACGGGCCAAGGCTCCTTTGGCAAAATTTGTGCCATTGTCAGTGATGATGCTATGTGGTACTCTGTACCAGGTGGTGATGTCTGCAATGAAGGTCACAACAGTCGGACCATTCAACTTCTTGATTGGTTTTGCTTCAATCCACTTGGTGAACTTGTCCACGGCAACAAGCAGATGGGTCATGCCATCACGTGCTGTCTTGAATGGTCCCACCATGTCCAACCCCCAGACGGCAAAAGGCCAGGCCAGGGGGATGGACTTGAGTGCAGAGGCCGTTAGATGCTGCTGGGAGCTGAACTTTTGACACCCTTTGAAATGCTTGACCAACTCCTTGGCGTCCTCCAAAGCAGTCGGCCAGAAGAAACCATGGCAGAAATCTTTGATGACAAGAGATCTGGAAGCCGCGTGGTGGCCGCACTCGCCTTGGTGGATATCTTTGAGGATTGCTTGGCCCTTCTCTAGTTCTACGCAGCGCTGGAAGACTCCAGTCACACTGCGTCTGACAAGCTCTCGGTTTACTATCGTGTAGGCTCCTGCTCGGCGTTGCACTTGCCGGGCCGAGATCTCATTGGACGGCAGCTCTCTATTCACTAGAAACTTGAGGATGGGCTCTGCCCATGACGGTGCTTGAATTTCTTCTACTGCCACTACGACCACTTGTACGAGGACGGTTGGGCTGGGAGGCGGCGGGTTGGAATCAATTGTCGCTTGCTGTATCGCTGAAGTCCCCGGGCCGACTGCTGCAACCCCCGGGCCGGGTTGTGAAGTCCCCGGGCTGGGTGCGACTGCAGCAGTCCCCACGTCGCCTGCTGAAGTCCCCGGGCTGGCTGCTGCAGCCCCCGAGTCGGATCCAACTGCTTCGGGAGGAGCCGGCACGAAGATGGACTCAGATTCTGGGGAAGGCTTGATTGACGGCTTGCGGAGGCACTGAATGAAACACCGGCAGGTATTGCTTGACAGGTGGAGCCGATCCATGCCAAGGCGCCTGCCTGCTCGTTGTCGTTTCGTGGCACGTGGAGGAACTCGCACCCTTCAAAGTATCCGCTGGGTTGCTGGACGAGGAAGCGGTAGCTCGCCATGTTTGCATCCTTGGCGTCCTAGTCGCCAGACGACTGCTGGACCACCAAGTCGGAGTCACCATAGCACAGGATCCGGCGGATGGCAATCTCTTTGGCCAACTGGAGGCCGTGTATTAGTGCTTCATTCGGCTACATTGTTGGAGGCAGCAAAGTGGATTTGCAATGTGTATCTGAGCTTGTCGCCTTTGGGAGAGGTGAGGACAACGTCAGCTCCCAAACCGGTGCGCATCTTCGAGCCATCAAAGTGCATTCGCCAATGAGTGGAGTCCGGAGCTGGCGGCAGGTACTGAGTCTCGGCCCAGTCGACAAGGAAGTCGGCCAGTGCTTGGGACTTGATGGCGGTTCGCGGCTGGTAGAAGATGGTGTAGGGGCCCAAGTGGATGGCCCATTTGGCCACTAGGCTCGATGCATCTCTATTGCCAATGATCTCGGCAAGTGGGGCAGTGCAGACAACCGTGATTGGGTGCTCTTGAAAGTATGGCTTCAGCTTCTTGGCGGCAAAGTGCACGCTGTAGCACATCTTCTGGTAGTGAGGGTAGTTCTGCTTCGAGGTGGACAGCACCTCGCTCAAATAGTACACAGGCCTCTGGACTGGCTGTGCTCTGCCGTCTTCTAGGCGCTCTACCACCATGACTGTGCTGACCACTCGGCTGGTGGTGGCGATGTAGAGGTACATGAGCTCTTTAGCAGTCGGAGCCACCAGGACAGTCGGCGTGGTCAACATCTTCTTCAACTAGAGGAAAGCTTCATCCGCCTTGTCATTCCACTCGAAATGAGTGGTCTTCTTCATGAGCTAGTACAGGGGAAGAGCCTTCTCACCCAGCCGACTGATGAAGCAGCTGACAGATGCCAAACAGCCAGTGAACTTCTGAACGTCTCTCAGTCGGGTAGGTTTCTCCATCCTCTTGATGGCCTTGATCTTCACAGGGTTGCACTCTATGCCGCGCTCTGAGACCAAGAATCCAAGGAGCTGGCCGGCTGGTACTCTGAACACGCACTTTTTTGGGTTGAGCTTGATCTGAAACTGGCGCAGATTTTCAAAAGTTTCCTTGAGGTCTTCCAAGAGGGTACCGCGCTTCTCCGTCTTCACCATAATATCGTCTATATAGACGTGGGCATTTCTGCCGAGCTGCTTGAGGAGGCACTTCTGCATGCAACGCTGAAACGTGGCACCAGCATTTCTCAGGCTGAATGTCATGGTTAGGTAGCAGAAGGCTCCGAATGGTGTGATGAAGGCGGTGTTCAGGCAGTCTGCCGGGTTCAATTTGATCTGGTGGTTACCTGAGTAGGCATCCAAGAAACTCAACAGCGTGCATCCGGCTATGGAGTCTATCACTTGATCAATCCGTGGCAAAGCAAACGGATCCTTGGGGCAGGCTTTGTTGAGACTAGTGTAATCAATGCACAGGCGCCACTTGTTGCTCTTCTTCAGTACAAGGACTGGGTTGGCGAGCCATTCTGGGAAGAAAACTTCCATGATGAAGCCGGCTGCCAACAGGCGGGCGATCTCTTCTCCAACAATTCTTCTCCTCTCCTCCGACAATCGGTAGAGGGGCTGTCTGACTGGTTTGGCGTCTGCTCTAACATGTAGCTTGTGCTCGGCGGAATCCGTCGGAACACCCGGCATGTCTTTGGGGGACCATGCAAAGATGTCCTGATTCTCACGAAGGAAATCGACGAGCTAGCGTTCCTATTTGCTATCAAGGTTGGTACCTATG
This sequence comes from Triticum aestivum, assembly GCF_018294505.1. NCBI lineage: Eukaryota > Viridiplantae > Streptophyta > Magnoliopsida > Poales > Poaceae > Triticum > Triticum aestivum. Next base: position 373,269,083 of record NC_057802.1, read on the forward strand.
ATAGCGTGCATCTCCGGGTGCTCAGGGTCCAAGGGAATCTTCTTTGTTTCTTTGGCCGGCTTGAAGGAGCCCTGGGTCTCTGACTCTTTGGGTTATGGGGACATGTCCGGCGGCTTGCCGGTATGGCCACCACCCGTTCCAGGAGCTTCTTCTCAGCAGCAATCACAAGGGACTCGGCCAGCCGGCTGCTGGCTGCAGCACAGGCGGACGACTTCTCATAGTCTCCACTGATCGTGATAATTCCCTTGGTTCCTGGCATCTTGATCTTGAGGTAGGCATAATGAGGCACCGCCATGAACTTGGCTAGGGCAGGCCGGCCTAGGAGCACATGGTACGGGCTCTCCAGGTCAACCACCTCAAACCAAATGGCTTCATGGCGGAAATGATCTTTGTCTCCGAAGAGGATGTGTATCTTGATCTTGCCGATTGGTGAGAAGGACAAGCCGGGCACAATGCCGTGAAACACAGTCCGACTGGGCAGCAGCTGCTTCTCTTTGATCTTCAACTTCTCCATGGTGTCACGGTAAAAGATGTTGATGCTGCTACCGCCATCTATCAGAATCCGGGAGAAACGAGCAGCTCGCCTCTCTGTTGCAAGGGTCGCATCCAACACCAGGGCATAGGATCCTGGAGAAGGCGTCACTTCCGGGTGGTCAGCACGGCTCCAGCTGATAGGCTTTTCAGACCAATGCATGAACTCTGGAGCAGTTGAGGCAACCGCATTCACTTCACGGTGCTGCTCATGCCGGCTGTGTATCGTTGGCCATGCTGGTGAAGACAACATAAGCACCATGCTCTTCGGGGTAATCATCTTGGACTTGGCCGACTGCTGGACGGGCGGCCGACTGCTGAGGAGGCGGAGCCGGTGGGCCAGCAGGTGGAGGTGGCAGTCCTTCTCCCTTGGCGATACGGACAAGCCAGTGACACTTTCGGGTCGTGTGGTTGGATGGCTTCGCGCCGCTGTGGAATTTGTAGGGGGCATTGAGGGTCTGCTCATAGGAGAAAGCGGGCAACCAGGCCGGCTTGCCACCTTTCTAACGCTTGGGGGTGGCTGCCCTTCAGGTTGCTGATCTTCGACTGTCGCCACCTGCCGGCTGGTGGACGCCGACTGAGGGGCTTTGCGCTTGTTGTCATTTGGCTGCTGGCGCCGACTGCTGTCTCCAGCCGGCGTCCAAGGAGCCGGAGGGAGCACCTTCCCAGAAGCGTCCACTCGAAGCTCCGACCCCATGGAGGAGTCGGCAGTGGCGTACTTGTCTGCTATGATCAGCAGTTCGTCGAGTGTGGCCGGCTCATCGCAGAGGAGTCGGTGCTTGAGTAAGGTGCCCTCTCGGTACCCGGCAGTGAAGTACTCGATAGCTTGGACCTCACGCACCCCTTCGCAGGAGTTGCGCAGTTCTGCCCACCGCGTCAGGTAGTCGCGGGTGGACTCGTTGGGGTCTTGAACGGACAGCGAGAGCTGGCATGGCTTGGGAGGCCGCTTGTAGGTGCTGGTGAAGTTACATACGAAGACCTCAGTGAAATATATCCAGCTGTTGATGCTGTGGGGCTTCAGGCTGTTCAACCATGTCCGGGCCATGCCCTGGAGCATGAGCGGAACGTACTTCATGGCAACGCGCTTGTTGCGTTCGCTATGCTGACGGCTGCGGAGTAGTCGACCAGCCAGTCCTCCGGCTTCACAGAGCCGTTGTACTTGGGCGTATCTCGTGGAAGCGTGAACCCTCTGGGAAAGGGCTCGTCGTGGATGCGGGGGGCGAAACAAGGCGGGCCCAGCGCGTCTTCTTCTTCTAGTGCCAGGGATCGATTGAGACGGTCGATCCGGTGATGGGCATCATTTTCTCTAATTCCTTCTCTGCTGCCCAGCCGGTCGCCGAGAGTCGGGTGGTCAACAGGCGGCAGGGAAGCATGCCTGTCCCTCCGAGATTGGGGAGGAGGTGGACACTCATCCCGTCGTTTCACTGCACGAGGGCGACCATCTTGGTCGCGCTCGATGGTGACGCGTGTCCGGCTGCGGCTTGCAGCTATCTCTTTGTCACGTTCGTCGCGTACGCCACCAGTTGGCGTCCGGGAGGTCGCGCCGTGCTCTCGGCGAGGGGGTGGGTTTCTCAACCCGCTGTTCGGGTTCTTCAGCGCGGCAGCCGGCTTCTTGCTGCGCAGCAGCCGCGTCAATGAGCTGCTGGATGCGCTCGGTCATGTAGCGATGCTTGTCGCCCTCGAGGTGGTCCAGCTTGTCTGCTGCCGCCTGGGCAGCTCATATGTTTTCCTTGGGCGTAGCATAGACAGGGCGGTCTGCCGCGAACATGCTGGCGATGGCAGCGCCCCGCTGCTGGACCGTGCCAATTCGGCTGGGTCCGCCAGCAGCCGGCGTGCCGCCAACGGCACGGTCGATCTCGCGCTGGTAGGCCTCTGAGAGGCGTCTCATGGTGGCCAACTTCTTGGCGCTTTCGACGAGCGAGACGCGGTGGGCCTCCAGCGTCTCGGTGTCGGCGTCCTCTGGGATGGGCGCAGACAGGTCTCGCAAGGCCGCTGGAGGGGGTCTTGGGCACCCCCACCAGAGGCTCCGTCGTGGCTGATGACGAGCACCTCTTTGATGGTGCTGCCGCTGCTGTCGACGCGAGGGAGAGGGTCGTTGATGACCACCACGTTGGTGGGGAAGGCGTCAAGCGACGCCGTCTCGGAGTCGACAAGCATCGGGTCAGTGGAGCCGATCGACTCCAGGTCGGAGGCGGGCTCGTTGGCGATGTCGAGCTTGCCGAGGAGGTCGAGGAGGCAGCTCTCAGAGTAGGCTGCTCCCGCGTCGGGCGCGGGGTCGTCGGAGAGGCGGACCTCGCCGACGAGGTCAGCGAGGCAGCTCACCGTGCAGGCAAGCTCAGCGCCTTGCAGCACGTCGGCGCGAACGCCGTCGGGCGTGCCAGGCTGGCTACGCTCGCTGGGGAGGAAGGGGGTTCCCGTCTAGAACAGATCTCCGGACGACGATGCACCTAGCCCCACAGTGGGCGCCAAATGTCGGGGGTGTCGTGCGACATATGCCAAAGGATAGCTTATCATGGAGGGGGCTAGTAAGACGTCGCCGGTGCCAGGAAACGGGATGAGGCGAAGACATGCACGCCGACGAATCTTACCTAGGTTCGGGGCTCTCCTAGGAGATAACACCCCTAGTCGTGCTCTGCGGGGTCTCCGCATGATCACTCAAGCAACAATAGTGGCTACAAGCTTGCTCCTTGAGCTGTTTCTCTAGAGGGGGAAGAAGAACAAGTCTTGCCCTAGCTTCCTCTCTCTATATGGGTGTGTGGATGAACTAGAGTCTGAACCCTTTGCATGGGTGCCCTGGGGGGTTTATATAGGCCTACCCCCAGGGGTACAAGGGTAATCTGGCCGGGTGTAGGACCCGGCTGTCAGTGTCTACGGTCGCCGGCTTCTCCGCCGGCCGCTGGGGCCCGCCGCCTGGTGGGCCCTGCTGGTTGTCTCGTACTTGGCCGACAGGCCACGGCCGCCGCTCGCGGGTCTGGCCGGCTGCTCAGCACAGTAGCGATGCTGGTAATGATGCATGCTTTGTCAGGGAGGGCGTGGCTACAGTACCGCCGCCTGGCGGGCGATCACTGTAGCCATCCCCCATCTCTTCTGATTAATGGCGCACAGACTTCGAGGGAGGGAGAGGGCCGCCTGGTAGGAGTCAGCCTCCCCTCATGCCGACTGGTCCGTGCTCGCCGCCTTCATGCCTCTTACTGACAGGTAAGGCCCACCGCCTGTGGGCCGTACCGACAACCCGTACTGGAGGCATGGCCTTCTCTTCCATAGGTGACATCATGGGTGGAGTGGCAACAGTGTCGCGCCGGACGGGAGATCTTCGTCCGGTATGGGGCACTGTGGCCACGCTTGGCCCTGGATTTGGGGGCGGCAGGGTGTGATGTATCCACGCCCTGTCTTATTGTATTTATGTGGGGCAGACTCTGAGGACGCTTCGGGCCGCCTGCTAGGGGCCGGCCTCTCTGGAGGCCGCCTGCTAGGAGCCAGCCCACCTCGTGGCCGCCTGCTGAGCCTTGCCGTCTTTTGGCAGCCGACCGCTTGAACCAGTCGGCTGTGAGAAGGCGGCGCTTTGGTCTTTGGTTTTTTGAGGGGTGCAGCCGGCCCCGATGTCTTGAAGCGCCAAGGGGGGCCGATGAGGCTACCCGTGGCCAATTACTCCGACACGATTGTTGACTAAGTTTTTTTGAGAAACCTTGTGTACGCATGAACTTACTAGGCCCAGAAGTCAACCTCCAAATCTGTGGCAGACAACATAGAGCCCATTTGCTAGTTTTTTTATAATTTGCAGCCCATTTGCTAATTCTTAAGTAATTTATTACAGCCCTGTCGGATTTCGGGTTCCGGCAAAACCCTTGAGGTTCGAACACTGGGGTGCGCACAAAGATCTCTCCCTACCTAATCACGCCCTCACCCTCACCGCCATCTCAAAGCTTAGCGCGTCGAACCCATAGAAAGAGAGACACTAGATTTTATACTGGTTCGGGCCACCAATGTGGTGTAATACCCTACTCCAGTGTGGTGTGGTGGATTGCCTCTTGGGTTGAGGATGAACAGTTACAAGGGAAGAACGGTCCTCCTGAGGAGAGGTGCTCTTGTGCTTGGTGAACTTATGTGTGGTTGAGGATGATCTGGATGATCCGTCCCTCTCTATTGTGGTGGCTAGTCCTATTTATAGAGGCCCTGGTCCTCTCCCCAAATATCGAGCGGGAAGGGATCCAACAACGGCCAAATTCAAAGGGAGACAACTAGTACAAGTTATCCTGACTAAAGGTGGTCTTCGCTTGCCAAAGGCTCTGGTGGCGACGCCGTCTTGGGCTCCACGGTGACCTCCGTCCTGCTGGCCTTGGTCTCGTTGCACCGATATGGAATCCTTTGCCTGATGCCTCGGGACTCCTCGCCTGTGCTTGCGCCTTTAGCACCAAAGAGGAAACGAGGACACTGCGCATGCTGGCGCCCGCCTGGCGCCGGTCGTCATGGCTGGCGTCATAGAAACCTCGCGAGGTGTCCCTTGCCTTGATCTCTCCGCCCCTCGCGAGCCTGCCTGGTGAAGCTGCCCTCGAGGAGGTCTTTTTTCATCCGCCTCGCGAGGCTTGGCCCCTCGCGAGGGTCTTGCGTGTTTGCTGGTGAAGATGGGCCATACAGGGACGCTGGTGGAGCCACGCCGTGGGCCGCAGGCAGGCAAGTCTGAGGACCCCCGTTCCCAGGACGCCGACAGTAGCCTCTGGGCTCAAGGCCCTCTCGGACTTGGCTTCGAGATGAAGCCAAAGGGCAAGTGCGGAGCGCCGCGGGCCCCATCAACCTGCGGCCCCGCTTGATGCGTGGCGATTGATTGGACGTGGGCGTCTCCGCTTCCCCACGCTGCCTCGGCAACTGCCCGACTTGACGAGTCCCTACTGCATGCAGAGAAAAATCATCATTACCTGTGATCGTGGGGGTCGCCGGTTAGCCTTCTCCCGCTATAAATGAGGAGGGGGCGGAGCCCCCGTTGCTCGTCTTTTCCTGCTTCGCTCCCTTCTTCTTCCTTGTTTCATTACTAGTAGTGACCCCCATGGCACCTACGAAGAGGTTCTTGGCCGCAGAGAAGGGGAAGGCCTGCGAAGATGGGCCCGGCTCTCCGCCGCCCAAGCGTGGGTGCGTCCGTCCCCGTAAGCACATTGCGACCCCCGTCGCGCCCCCCCGCGGCCGCACCAGTGCCTCTTCTCGTGGTGGGACTCGCCCAGATCGTGGCTGCCCCGTCGAGGAAGGGAGGCGCGCCATGGTCGCACGGCCTCCCCGGCCATGCTTTCACTCGGCGGAGGTGCTGCCGGAGTTTGTCGTGTGGTCGGAGAACCCGGCCGACACCTGGCTTCAGCTCCCGCGCTTCTTCGCCGGCGAGCTGCCAGCCACAGGTCCAGGCGGGCTCTGGCTGCAGGCGGACGGCAGCAGCAGCAAAGCTTCGTGGGTCGCGGTCGAGGTCTCCATCGCAGGCAACCTAACCCTGGCCCGCGGCTGGCAGACGTTTGCCCGCGCGCGTGGCCTGGGCAGGCAGTGCACCCTCCACTTCAAATATGACGGCAACGCGACCCTCTACGTGAGGGCGTTCGGAGAAGATGGCCGCCACGTCGGGTGCTGCCCCAAAGACAACGATGGCGACGAGGTGCTTGGCCTTGGCGACGGTCGAGACGACGGTGAGGACGGTCTTGCCTTCGGTGCTGGCCACCGCTCGCCCAGCTACGGCGATTCTCCCTCCGGCGACAGCTCCAGCAGCAGCGGCTACGACCAGCCGCCGCGCCCACTTCGAGGGTGGCAGCGGGTCATCTCGTTGCCGCGCCCTAGTGAAGCGCGAGGAGGGGTCCGGCTGAGCTCAGGAGGGCGCCATTGGTCCATCCTAGTGAGCTGCTGCAGGGTATGCACCGCTTTTGTTTTGTTCTTCCTTTTCCTCCTGCATTAAGAGAGAGACAAGTATGGGGCCCCGTAGGGGCGTGCAACGAACCATGGTTTCCAAGTTACTATGCTATGTTTATTGTTCCTGTGTCGCTTTGCAGCATTAACGTTTTATGTAGGCGCGCAGACATAACTTAGCTTGACACGCTCGAAGTAGTCTTTTCTTCGCGAAGCGCGCACTTCCCAGTACCTGGCGAGGCCTCCTTGGCCTGGGAGGCGTCTAGGAACTACAAATTTTGTTAGGAAACTTTTATTCTTCCGAGCCCTGGTCGCAGGTGCCGCTGTCCACGATCCAGCGCTTCGCATCGCGGTGCCCGAGGGGCAGGGATTGAGAGGAGTGCGCCAGCTTACGAGCTCGAACGAGGGTGCCTCGCGAAAAACAGGAAAAACCCTCACGAGGGCACCTGTCCAGCCCCCTCGCGAGGCATGCAAGAGAGAGTACAGGTCGAAACAAGGAATCGAGAGCAGAAACGGAGGCAAAAGGCGATGGAACCAAACCGGCAAGGAACACCAGAAAGCAAATTTCATTAAAGAGAAGCAAGCCAACTACGGAAAGCAAATGAAAAGCCGTGTCCGGCACCTAGTCTAGTCTTCTTGTCTTCTCACCAGCAAGGAGCTAAGTGCTGCCACTAGGACGTGGGAGGGAGCCCCAGAGGCCCGAGGGCAGCACACCTGAAACTCCGGGGCGTGTACAGCCCCACTCATTATTACGTGAGAGTGTCATGAGCGGAGACCTTCACAGGCACTGGGCCTTCTTCACAGGCACTAGGCCTTTCTTCATGGGTAGAACTTCCGGAGGTGCTAACAGGAAAAACCCTCACGAGGGCACCTGTCCAGCCCCCTCGCGAGGCATGCGAGAGAGAGTATAGGTCAAAAAGAGGAACCGAAAGCAGAAACGGAGGCAAAAGGCGATGGAACCAAACTGGCAACGAACACCAGAAAGCAAATTTCATTAAAGAGAAGCGAGCCAACTACGGAAAGCAAATGAAAAGCCGCGTCTGGCACCGAGTCTAGTCTTCTTGTCTTCTCACCAGCGCGGAGCTAAGTGCCACCACTAGGACATGGGAGAGAGCCCCCGAGGCCCGAGGGCGGCACTCCTGAGACTCCGGGGCGTGTACAGCCCCACTCATTATTACGTGAGAGTGTCACGAGCGGAGACCTTCACAGCACTGGGCCTTTCTTCATGGGTAGAACTTCCAGAGGTGCTCGATGTTCGAGGCGTTCTGGATAGGTACCCCGTCCTGCGTCTCCAGGCGCACGGCGCCAGGCCTGGAGACGTGGGCGACCCTAAACGAGCCCTCCCACATGGGCGAGAGCTTGTGCAGCCCTTCCCTGGAGAGCACCCGCCTTAGGACGAGGTCGCCCACCTCGAGCGTCCTGGAGCAGACGCTATGACAGTGATACCGCCGCAGCGCCTGCTGATATCTTGCCGACCGGAGCGTGACTTCACGGCGGCGTTTCTCCCCCAGCACAAGGTCCATCCCCCGCATGGAGTCCTGCTGCGTCTCATCAAATGCCAGGACCCGCGCGGAGCGATGCCTGACCTCGTGAGGGAGAACCGCTTCTGCTCCATAGACGAGGAAGAATGGGGTCTCGCCCATTGGCTTGGTGGCGGTGGTGCAGATGGACCACAACACAGACTGGAGCTCGTCATGCCAGCCCCTGTTGTAGGCCTCGAGCTTCTTCTTGAAGGTCCTGGTCTTGAGGCCTCTCAGGATCTCCGCGTTGGCGCGTACGGCCTGACCATTGCTCCTGGGGTGTGCCACCGAGGCATAGCAGATCTGCGTTCCAAGGTTAGCACAATGTATCTTGAAGAGATTGCTAGTAAACTGCAAGCCGTTGTCGGTGATGATGCGGTTGGGGACCCCGAACCGGCTCACGAGACACTTGATGAACTTGACCGCGGATCCGGCCGGGATGGTGCGGACGGCTTCGACCTCGAGGCGACGTAGAGGTAGCGGTAGCCCCGAGGCGCTCGAGGGAACGGGCCCAAGATATCCAGCCCCCAGACCGCGAATGGCCACGAGAGTGGGATGGTCTGGAGGCCCTGAGGTGGCTGATTGATCTGCTTGGCGTGGAATTGATAGGCTTCACACGAATTCACTAGCTCAGTCGCGTCGTTGAGCACCGTAGGCCAGTAGAACCCGCTGCGGAACGCCTTGCCAACGAGGGTTCGTGATGAAGAGTGGTGCCCACAATCACGCCGTGTATGTCAGCTAGCAGCTCTTTCCCCTGTTCCCTAGAGATACAATGCAGGGAAACGTCATTCGGCCGCTTCCTGTATAACTCACCGTCTTGGATGCAGTACGCCGTGGCTTGCCAAGCCACACGCTCCGCGTCCTCCTCCTTCTCCGGCAGCGCCCCTTCCGTCAGGTATTCCTTGAACTCCTTGGTCCGGCACCCCTCCTGAGGCTCAAGCGCCAAGAGTAGGCGTGCTCCCGAGGTCGGGCCGCAGGCCGGGGCTCCCGAGGCAGGTGGTTGGGGGAGCTCCTCCCGAGGTAGTGCCTGCCTCGAAAGTGGTGGTGTTGCCGATGGCCTGAAGAGCTGCTCCTCGAAGACGCCAGGCTCTTGGGGTAGCCACTTGGATGCTCTCTTGGCGATGTCGTCGGCTTCCTTGTTGGTGCCGCGAGGCACGTGCTGCAATTCCAGGCCGAAGAACTGCTTTTCCATTTTGCGTACCTCCGCGAGGTATGCCTCCATGTGCTCGTCTCTTGGCTCGTATACCTTGTTGGAGAAGTTGACGAGGAGCTCCGAGTCGTGGTGAGGCGCTTCACTCCCAGGGCCACCGCAGCCTTAAGGCCAGCTATGAGGCCTTCGTACTCTGCTATGTTGTTGGAGACCTTCTCACCCTGCTGGAAGCAGAGCTGCATGGTGTAGTAGAGCTTGTCCTGAGTGGCCGAGATGAGCGCTGCTCCAGCCCCCGTGCCCTGGCGCGCAAATGCACCATCTAAATACACCCAACCGTCCGGCGCTTCACTTCCTGGCGAGAGGGACCGATTCTCGCCTGCTTCAAGCTCCGGGGCGTCCGTCCATTCTGCCACGAAGTCGGCGAGCGCGGCTCCCTTGATGACCCTAGTTGTGCTGAACTCTAGTTGGAACACCTACAGCTCGATATTCAACTCGGCGACTCTTCCAGCTGCGTTAGGGCTCCTGAGTACCCTCTCCAATGGGTAGGCCGAGACGATCTTGATTGGGTGACCTTGAAAGTAGTGCCGTATCTTACGTGAGGCCACCAAAAGCGCGAGCAAGAGCTTCTGAGGCATGGGGTACCGTGCCCTTGCATCCCGCAGTACCGTGCTGACGAAATACATTGGATGCTAGATGAGGGCGGGCGCGTCAATGGGAGCCGCGTCTGTCGGAGGTTGGGGCGCCTCCTGAGGCGATTGGACCTTCGTAGCCTGGTCGCCCGTTGGGGCCTCGGTAGGCCTAAGGTCACCATCCTGCTGAGCTGGGTCACCCGTTGGCGTTGCTGCAGCCCCCGCGGTCTCCTTCGGGTCTTGCGTTGCCCCGGCTAGGGGCGCGGTACGGCGCGACGTGTCCTTGGCCTGGCGATCTTCCCGAACTGCCACCAGAGCGACACTAGCTGAGTGAGGGGTGGCGGCGAGGTAAAGCACCAGGGGCTCGAGAGGGCGGGGCGCCACCATCACCGGAGGGCTGGTCAGATATCTCTTGAGGTCTTGAAATGCTTGGTCAGCCTCCGGAGTCCACTCGAACGGACCCTTCTTCTTCATCAGCTTGAAGAACGATAGGACGCGCTCTCCCAGCTTGGAGATGAAGCGTCCCAGCGAAGTCACGCAGCCGGCAAGCTTCTGCATCTCCTTGAGGGTTTGTGGTGGGCTCATGTCTTCAATTGCCTTGACCTTCTCTGGGTTGGCCTCGATCCCCCTGTGGGACACGAGGAAGTCTAGCAGCTTGCCGGAGGGGACACCAAATACGCACTTTTCCGGGTTGATTCCCAAGTCCACCTGGCATAGGCTCGTGAAGGTCTCCTCCAAGTCCTGAATCAAGGTTCTCGCCTCCCGCGACTTCACCACAATGTCGTCGATGTAGGCTTCTGCGTTCCTCCCGAGCTGTTGTCCCAGGGCGATGTGCATCAGCCGTTGGAAGGTCGCGCCCGCGTTGCGCAGCCCGAACGGCATGCAAGTGTAGCAGTACACCCCGCAAGGGGTCAGGAAGGCCATCTTCTCCACATCCTCTACTGCCATCTTGATCTGTGATAGCCTGAAAACGCATCTAGGAAGCACATCAGGTTACACTCGGTGGTGGAATCAACGATCTGGTCGATGCGCGGAAGCGGGAACGGATCTTGGGGACAGGATTTGCTGAGGTTGGTGAAGTCGACACACATGTGCTCCTTCCCGCCTTTCTTTAGCACAATGACGGGGTTCGCCAGCCACTCGGGGTACCGAACCTCGCGAATGACACCTGCTACCTCCAGCTTGCGGGTTTCTTGGACGATGAAGGACTGCTTCTCCGTGGACTGTCGCCGTGCCTTCTGCTTCACGGGGCACACAATGGGGCACACCCTTAAGTGATGCTCGATCACCCCTCTTGGGACCCCTACCAGCTGATCGGGCTCCTAGGCGAATACTTCCTTGTTTGCGTGCAAGAACTTTACCAATGCTTCCTCTTGATCTGAGTCGAGGTTGGCACCTATGGTAAAGGTGGCTCCAGAAGACCCATCTTCCTCGATCGACACCTGCTTGGTTTCCGCCCGATCTTGAGTGAACAACTGCTTCTTCTTGGCCGGCGCGGCCCCCTTCACTCCAGAGGGGGCCTCGTCGGCCGGTCGCGCCGCCGCGACGGTCTTTGAACATAGTTTCGATTGTACTCCACCGGCCCTGCTTTACTGACGCCGCAGCCTCATAAGGTTATTTCGATTTGTACTCCTTAGGTTTTTCTCTTCTTGATCGTGCAACTGTTCACTTACCACAGATGAGCTTTCTTGCATGTCGACAGGCGCCGCAATCGAAGCATCGGAGCCGCTTGAGCGATGGCGACAACCGGCCCAAACTCAATAGCAACACGAGCACCATCGACAATCCTTAGCTATCAAGTATGACAACGATACCCATACGCCGAGAATCGGGTACTATTATCCAACGGGCGGTGCCTACGTTCACTTTCTTAACATAAGCACCGCACCTTTGAATTTCTTCAGGACATCATTCAATTTTTCATGAGACGCGTTATTCTGCTTGCCCCTGTAGGGCCATACTTATGGCAGTGAACATGTTACAAGTGCTAAATTACATACCAGTGCACATATAGTTAATATGCTTTAGTTTTGTCCTAAGTATTACTGTACTTCCTAGATATCACTGCCTACTATTTTACTTCTTGCATGCTATATTTATGATAATGGTGTTGTTCTGATGCCACCTGTTGGTTCCATCAGACTGCTTCATGTTCTCTATGCTTAATTACACATAAGCAAACTAGCATGTGGTTCCGCTGCTTTTTGTTCGTTTTCCCCTACATTTTCTGATGCTAGCTATTACATCACTACTCCGAGCCTCTGTTCATTACTTTTTTGTGTGTTCTTGATCTTCCCAAGTTGCATGACTAATTTGATGCTTCTATTAATTATGGAGCTGCCAAACCCATCAAGCAAAATATTTGTTCTTTTGGGGCTGGCACCTTGAACAAGCATAAAAATAGAGGGAAGCAGATATATTGTCGTGTATGCACACACCCTTCTTTCATTAGTTTATATGAACCATTGATGATCAATTTGAACCAGTGCATGCGATTAAAATTAATTTTACCTAAATAGAGGGTGCAGAATAAACTACAACAACTAGATTTGCAACCATGGGATGATGATGATATCTTCAAAGAACATTGCAACAGCAGCGAGGCTTCACTGCAACATATGGTAAGCCAGTGTGTTTTAGTACATGTGAAATGTAATGCGTGTGGGCTGCTTTCTTGGCTTGTGCCCTCAACCTGTAATCCTACAGAATTACAAATAGTTCAGTTGTCTGCTTTGCTGTATTGCTTGATTCGAATGCTTGTTTGTTACTTGTTATGCTATACCTGAGTTGGCCAATATGTCAGCAGTGCCTCATGTACTATCGTAAAGAAATGCATGCCTAGTTCATTTGAGTCCTTAAATTTTCCTCTGAACTTCATCACAAGACTGTATTCGTAGTTTATATGAGGCCACACTATTAAGTGCTTTCTTAGATTATTTCAACTGCTTAGATGCCTTGGCAACTTAAATATAGTGGTGGTACACTCCCTTTCAACTAGGGATATCAACTGGGTCCCGTTTAATCCCGATTAAAGTCCACTGGTGGTATGATAGTTCAAAAGAGTTTTTGTTTTTTGAGGAAAATGAACTAGGGAGCTAGCGAAGACTAACTAGATGGGACTGGCGGATGTCGTTTATTTGCCACTTACATCCCTAGTTTCATCTTACCATTTTAATCTCTTTTCGGCTGATGCTGCTTCGAACCATTTAAATATAGCTTGCCATGCTCGGCAATAATTCGTATGGCATTTACCATGTAAGCTTACTGCCTGGATCATGCGATAACCATCTCTTACTTATGTCCAGCGGAAACCTTTCAGGATGCCGTTCACACTAGGACACAATGTACAACCCCAGAATCTATTTGTGGAAGCAGTGTGCCATCCATGTTACCAGATGGTAGCAGTTCAGAGGCAACACCGCTAGAGAGCAGTCTGAGCACAGATATTATAGTTCTTAAGGCTCTACTAGAGGCAGAAAGAGATGGTGTGGCTGCCATGAATGAGGTAATCTCGATCTTGAAGCTGGAAATCACGCAATTAGCTGCACGCATTATGCAAGCAATCGAAGAATTGGAGGAAGTAAGAATGTTGCATTTGAAGACGGAGGAGGTCCTGCTGCTTCTGCTATCTGAAGCCCAGGGTAATCCCAGTTCTTCTTTAGATACCAGTTGAAATTTTCATTAGATTATTGTACTTGCATGTTGTGTCATGTCTCTGAATGGATTATGTTGTAAGACCCCCTATGTTGTCCATGAGTTGTAATGATCCGAATTTTTTAGGCGAGGTAATCCTCTGTACTTGTATGATTGACATAAGGTGAACTGTTTTTCGTGTGAGCATATTGTATTGGATGAAATAACGGTTTGACTCAAAGTGTATCCAACCTACTGAATTCGAAGATCATGGCATTTCTAAATCATAATCATATATAAAGGTGGAATAAATCTTTGTTGTGGTTTTGAAGAAATAAATAACAAAACATAGAATTATCTGTGGATATTCGTAATCGAATAAAAATTGGATTTGGATTTAGTTGCCAGGGCCCAGTGCAAACGTGAATGCTAATTCTCCCAAGTTCTGAACGAAGCGACTAAACACCCACTATCATTTGTGGGCTGCCCGAAGCAAGTGTTTGCGAGATGGAAATTACTGTCTACCCTGACACTTGACATCCTTATCGACCGGATTTACACTGCTGTCGTTAAGGGTAGACTAGTAACTTCAATCAGACGTGACACGACGACCTCTGAGCCCATTCAGACACGGTGGGCGCCAAACCTGGGCAGCAAAACACATTTGATTCAAGCTCGTCCGAAAGACATGTGTCTCTCCCTCCATTTCCCCATTCATCCATGGTGGGCGGCAAAACAAACTCTCCTCGTCCGAAATCGATGTAGGCTAGTATTTTAAATAGGGGCAGATGTGTAACTTCCCTCAGACGTGACACAACCGCCCTACCTGTCAGCCCCGTTCATACACCGTGGGAGCCAACCGTGGGCGGCAAAACATCCTCTCCTCGCCCAAAATCATTACCGGCAAATATTTGGGAGATGCGAGATTACCGTCCTATCCCCAACCGACGTGATGTCCAAAATTTCAAACGGAGGATAAGTTTGTAACTTTCCCACATTTCAGACAAGCGCGTCCCAAAGTTTGAGATCCCCCTCCCCCTCCATTTCCCCATTCATACACCGTCAGTGCCACGACAACCTCCCCACTACGGCCAGCCTCCTCCGTCTGCACCCCATCCTCCACCTTGTCGGAGCCGCTACCCCTACCCCGTCGGCCACTACAAGAGATGGACGTCTCTCATCCACGACGCCGGATCAGGATCCTTTCATCGCGTCATCTCGCTTCATCGGTGCTGACGTCCACCTTGCCATTGCCGCTCCTACGACCTCCTCGTCCACGGCAACAGGATTTATCCCCTGACCCGGCCGTTTGCCGTCTAAAGTCTTGTTCCCCGCCGCCGATAGCCATCACACCGGCAGCACCCTCAACGAATCAGCAGGGGCCTACACGGCGTCGCAAGAGAGGCGGTACTCTTCCTATTGTGCTTAAGTTATTGATCTCACCCGGAAAATAGATCATAAATTGTTTACTGTACTTTTCTTGTCCGTACCAAATCATAGTGGCTAGTTGAAAGCAAACATTGGTTGCGAAGTAGCTTTGTCCGGTTTGCACCTTCAGATCCGCCATGGCACGGTCACTATACTCATAAAGATTATGGTTTCCCCCCTATGTATTCACTACCATCATCGTAGGTGCTTCACTGCTTCGTGTCGTGCTAGCACTGCTCCTCGAGACCTCAACCCATCAAGCAAAACAACATGCCACTCATAATTCCAAAGCTTACGTGTTGAAATACGAATCTGAAATGATGCTCATATTACTAAAACAGAGAACGTTTAATTGGTCACCTAATGTTCCTTTATTCATTTCGAAAAGCATGTGCGCCACCCACTGGTCCAGCTAGTTCCACTTTCCTGATTTTACTCTTGATGCTTAGAGTTTTCCCCTTTTATCTACTCTACTATGATTTGTGTAGGTGCTTTCTGTCGTACTAGCATTACTCCACCCTTCAAGCTAAACAACACAACACTCAAAATTCCAAAGCTTAGTTCTTCAAATATGATTGTGATATGATACTGATATTAGTTAACAAACACATTTAATTGGTTAGCTAAAGGTCCCACTTGAGTTTCCAAATGCATGTCGCGACATATCGAGAGACAGCAGAATTGCATTTCTTTGTCACTTGTTGACTGTACTTTCTTGTCCATACCAAATCTTAGTTGTTATTTCAAAGCAAACATCGGTTGCTAACTACCCTTTGCGCGGTTTGCAGCTTCAGATCTGCCATCCCACTGCCACGGTCAACACTATACTCATCATGCTTACGGTTCCCCCATTTTATGATGACCACGATCAGCCTACGTGGTTCGTGTCATAATAGCACTGCTCCACCCATCGAGCTAAACAAGCTTAGTTGTACAAATTCAAATCTGATATTATGCTGATATTAGTAAAACTGAGGGATGTTTAATTGGTCAGCTAAATGTTCCTACTTTAGTTTCGAAATGCATGTGAGCCACATATGGAGAGACCGGAAGGAATAGTATTTCTCTGCGCGCTCTGGTTCATCATGGGTGGCCAACCGATATTGTATAGAAAGACTTGTAATATCTTCAATCTGCTTGCTCTTTAGCTCTTCTTTAAGATGATCCTCTTCTCTTGCGGTCGACTGGTCAGGTCGAGTTATTCTCCCTTAGTATATTTTGAATCTGTCAGGTCAGGTCGACTTGTTCTTCTTTACTATATGCTGAAGCTGTCATCTGCGAAGTATCATCACTTTTGGAGCTATCATATTTTTCAGTAGTAGGCCACATTATATTAATGCACACACCAAATTACAGCATGCATGGCACCTCTTAGAAGAATTGCAGAGATAGCACGAAGTGGTTTACAGGGAGGAAGTATTGGATTAGAATCACTTCTGCATTACCAAGATAATCTCACTTGTTTTTATGTTTTCATGTATGTCAGGTATTGAACATTATCAAAATGAATATGAGAATGGGTGCACGAGAGGAATATTGCGGAACAATCCACTGGCTAACTTTTGGTCGCACATATTTTGCATCTGACCTCTTGCATTACTTCTACTGTGTTACACCATCTGCTTAGTTTAAGCATCATATATGAGTATATGCCATATCTATCCATTTTTTGTACCTATTCCATGTGTCATCATACTATGTTTTTCCAGTCAAATGTTGTTCTTTCGTAATAGATGTCCAAAAGGAAGAGGGTGAGTGCAGATCCTCAAGGAGTACAAACTAGGTATTGGAAAAGGTAGTGATACCTGTTAAAAAAGATAGATCAGCAGCCACAGAAAACACAGGCCCAACTGTACCACACTTTACCCCTACTCCAGTGGCCAAACCCCTATTGGAACTGGTGAGAGCCCAGTGTTAGGTACTGTCTATGATATCAATTCAAAATTTAAACTCCTAAATTTCTGCATGTGCCTTACCTTCTCTCTTGTATGAAAACTAATTTTCGATGAATCTCCTTGCTCAAAGGATGATAGGATCTCACGACAATACTGGGCTCTGCATTGCTCTTGTCAGTACATCTTGCCCTTTGTCAGCATACTTACACTCATTGCTGTTTGATTATGTAGCATCACTGTAAATGTTTGCTTCTTTATCTTCCCTTTGCTTGAAATTATAAGATCTATATTTACTCTTAGATAAATGTAGAATTAACACAATGGTTATGAAGTTTTGGATTGCTCATGTAAGTACCTGTTGTCATGTACTCCTTGTGCATCGAATTAATTGTTGATCAATTGGATGTATTTAAAACTTAATAGTGCTAGATACATCCATTTGAGCGACAAGTAATAACGAACGGTGGTGGTATTACTGTACTTGCACCGCGAGATAGTTGATTGTCTAGCATTACTCTGCATCTTATCTGCCCTGCCCTCCACTTTCTCCAAATTATCATATCTACATTTACTCTTACCAAAATGTTGAATAAAGCCAATGCCACTTCACACGTTGATGTCTGCATTCCTCTCAGTACCTTTTGCCTTGTAACGCTGTACTTAATTGATTGCTATTTAATTATGTATCATCAGTCTACGCCTAAGCTTCATTATCCTCTGTTTCTTCCAATATTATTTCATCTATATTTACTCTTTGCAAAATGTAGAATGATGGCAATGCTTATAAAGAATTTTCTTTGGGGAATTTATTGAATTATCCTTCCATCAACATGGAGAAGGGCTTTGTCCAGCCCGTGTTAACATGTAATGTAAGTTCATCCTTCTCAAGCCTTCAAACTTTGTTCTAGTATAGATTTGGATAGGCATCATTCCTCCACTGCTGTTTACTTTGCTGTTTACATCTGATTGGATGTTTGCAACAATTACCAGTTTTAAATTGTAGTTGTAAAAACATGTTCCTTATGCAGAACAGATCCATTTATTTGCTTATATAATTGTGAAACCTGTTACGTGTCTCCTTATTTCTCTTTCAGAGTTGTATCTCTTATGCCAGGCAGAACTTTAGGGAAGATAGTGAGCCAAACCATCATGAGGACAGCAAGATGACCCCAAGGTCCTGTCTTGATGAAGACAGTGAGTTAAAACTACTCACCAGCAGGTGTGAGACAACCTCTGTGCAGTCGCTGCCTCAATCAGTTCGACTTCTGCAGTCTCAACTTAAAGCGGAAAGGCTTGCTTCAGCTCAGCTCCGACTTGAAGTCAAAGATATAATGAAGATGTCAGGGGACTGTCGTGCGCACTATGGTGCCATACAGCTAGGGATGAAGCATCTATCGTTGACACAACTGAGGTCTCATCAGCTTGTTCGGCTGCTTGCGGGGCCCGACCTTGCCAGGCCTAGTGCCTTCTGAAGTGCTCTTAGTTTTGTATATTCTTTTGTCGGCGCGTTTATATGCACTTGTGGCGAACTTTGATGCCCAGTGTATGTAATCCGCAGTCATGTTGCGCTTTATTATCACCGGTAGCGAACTTTGATTCCCAGTGGATGCAATATGCCGTAATTTCTTTATTGTATAGTCTAGGTTTATTCTTTGGTCGGTATGCTGCAATTTAGGCCGGAAGGTTCAGTGGATCTCAGTGTTGTCGGTCTTCAGGCCGGCCCGTTACTCATATGGGCCAAAACGTGGGCCTATAATCATCTTGGGCCATTAGCAGGTCTAAACCTATAGTAGTTTCCCGCCTTTAACAGGCCGAGTAAAGTTCTGGTCAGCTGGGTCAGAGAATACCATGGGCTTTTAACATGCTAAAACCTAGATTGGGCCAGCGTTGAGCCGAAAAATTCACGGGCCAATACAGGCCGAAACTGCCTAAGGCCCATGTTGGGTCCAAATAGGACGAGCAGTTAACATGCCAAAATATATCTCGGGCCTGTTTGGCCCAATAAAATTAGGGGCTTTAAGCAGGCCGGTATCCACGCGGGTCATAGGCCCAAAAGTGTCACGGGCCATTATTAGATGGGCTGTAAGCAGGCCGGATTCAACACGGGCTGTAATTAGGCCCAACTGTTACACGTCCCATTAACAGGCCGATAGGCCAGTTGGGCTGAAATTTATCCACGAAGACTACGGGCCATTAAGAGGCCTAAAGTTACTTCGGACAAGAAATAGCCCAGTTTCTGCATGGGCCGTTAAATGGCCTAAAGTTAAACCGGGCCAACAACGTCCCAGATACTCCACGGGCCGCTAACAGGCCGAAACTATTATCGGGCCGAACTGGTAAACGGGCATTTAACAGGCTGAAATACAAACCTGTCTTAGAATGGGCCCAAAGGTACAGTGGCCTGTTAACGGGCCTGATCCGATATGGGCCGTAATTTGGCCCAAAACTCCGCAGGCTATGAACGGGCCTGATCTGATATGGGCCTCAATTTGACCCAAAACATGGCAGGTTGTTAACGGGCCAGCCCACTAGTGTGTGAAAAAACATGGTGGGCCTTTAGCTGGGTCAGCCTTTTCACCAGAATGGGCCTCTATTGGGTCGTGCCACGTGTCGACGTATCATAGGCGCCTCCTGTCCAATGAGTGGTTGACATCTGTCCCAACGAGGTGCTGACACGTGGTTCCGTCGGCCAATGAGAATTTTACACGTGGGAAATCCCCATTGGTCCGGGCTGTTAACGGTTATCGGATCCAAAACGGACCCGATAGCTTAACGGCGAGCCGTTACGGTCGATGCCACATGTCGGTCACCCTTGACGAAAGCACTTCTATGACGCGCGATTTATCGTCATGGAAGTGGACACTTCCGTGATGATAATTTTGGTAATGTCATGGAACACTTCTACGACAGCACATGTATGACTATCTTGATTCTGTCATAAATTTGTCATGGATGTACATGCATGACAGAAAACGTGACAAACTATGACAAACATGTATCATCATGGAAGTGTATTTTTTGTAGTGTAGCCAACCATGCAAACACTAGATTTGTCACATTCTTCCTGCTGAATACGAGGTTACTATTGTCCATCAGGCTTAAGTTTATCAGCAGCATGGTTTTGACGGATGGGTATGTCGAAGAGCAAAAAAAGGAGTTTCGGGTGGGCAAAAGAGCTTCTGAACATGCCGGGCTTCTATTTACAACATATTGTGGTCATAATCCAGTAAATTTTACGACCCACTATGTTCATTCTATGGACCTGACTGATCCATTTGACTGTGACTGCCGAAAACAGTGCTGGAGTTAGATGTTGTTGCACTTTTCAACCTGGGTTTTGTCTAAACCTGATGAACAATTAACCCTCGTGCTTTTGTACACTTTGTAATCTGGAGTTAGATGTTCTTGCCCTTTTCAACTCGGCTGTGACTGTCATATTTTCTTTGAAACAAGGCAAATGGCTTGCCATTCGTTTAATTTAGAGTGAAATATTGTAACAAATCCCAACCAAGGGAAATAACATCACTCTTTCCGGCTGCTTTAGCTCACTGTGCATTATAGAAGCCAAGTGATTAGCCCCCACCAGCACCCAGAAACTTATTTTGAACTAGCACACCAAATGGGCTATAAATTTTCATAGGAAAGGCTGCATGCCGTGACAGATTTGGATTCTGACATTTGGGACCCACGAGGAAATAGCCTATCCAAGGTGGTGTCGACTTACTAGCTAGTCAATAAACGTTTCTGCTGGCCAGCCGTTGGATTGACATCCAACATCTGTCGTGTATCTTCTATCTCTAGTCTTCTTCCTCCAGCCGCCCAAACCAAACCACCCTGTCAGCTCCGCCTGCTCCCGCCTCCCATGGCTGGCTGCGCCTCCGCCGCCCTACCGTACCCTCCAACATTGGCCAGTCCCTCCCTCTATTCCCCCACACGTCCTGTTATTCTCTGGCGACGTCAGCCCCAACACGCACCCACACCCGAACTAGTCAACCCTCGTACTCCCCTCCGCCTGCGACTGGACTGGTGCATCTTCCACGGCTCCTGTTCGTTCCGTCCGAGGCCTCGCCGTCATCCTCAGCCTTGGTTCGCTCGCCGTGCGCGGTGCACCGCCCTCTTGCGTTGTCAACGCCGTCGACAACCGAGAGGAACAAGGATATGACTGTACATGGAGAGTATACAGTAGGGACCCACCAGCGTCATGGCAGTACACAAGCAAGTGCTTCGTTATTACAAGCCCCCAAAAATGGTTCCTCCTAATGGTTGGACATCTGGGGCTCACGCCATTGTCAACGTAGTCAATAAACGAGAGAATTACACAACGAGCGGCTGACACCAGGGACCCAACAGGTTGCACAGTTGTTATTTACTTTTTTTGAGGAACAAGCAGTTGTTATTTATACTAGTTTTAGCGACGGATCAGGGTAACAATGGGGCTGTGCGGGGGCTGTGGGCCGTCTAGCCAAGGTTTTATTTATGTTTACCACATCATGAGCCCAGTTGTGTTTTTTTCTTGCTGAAAATGGCTAGCCCAGTTCTATTTTTTTAAGAAATACCCAAACGAGGCCTACTTGCTTTATCAGCCCTGCCCGCAAATCCTTCAAGAAAAGGAGAGAGTTTCATTCGGTTTGCCCAGAAATGGGCTGCTCAAACCTGGAATTAGTTTCATTTTTTAATTACAAGATTTTATATTCCATTGATTTTTATGCCTGGACAATTATTTGGATTTTATATTTATATAAATTATTTTTCAAAATAGTTTGAATGTGACTCGATATTTCGGGATTAAAACCAGTTGACCGCACCGAAATATGCAAAAATTCGTATAATTTTTAACCGTGGCCACAATATGGGGTGTAATGCTAACAAAAAGAAGATGGGCTCCAAAAAATTCTTAAGAATTAGCAAATGGGCTGTAAATTATTAGAAATAATGATAGATGGGCTGTATGCTGTTTTCCACAGATTTGAGGCTGACTTGTGCGCCTACTACAAGTTGACGCGTATGCTTTCCTAAAAAATAAGGTTGACGCACACGCAACGCCGTGTCAACTTAGTCAACACACGAGAGCAGTGACTGTTGGATGTCCATCCAACGGCCGTCGTGCTTCTTCAAACTCTGCTCTTCCTACTCCAGCCGCTCAAACAAGCGCCGGCGGGACTGCCTGCTCCCTCCTCCCGCGGCCGGCTATGCTGCCGCGCAGGCCTCACCGCCCCATCATTCTCCCATCGCTGGCCTAGCCATCCCTCTTCTCATCCACACCTGCTGTTATTCTCCGGCGATGGCAGACGAACCAGTAAACCCTCGCACTCCCCTGCGCGTGGGAAACAACTGCCGAGTTTTCCCTAGCTTCGTGTCGTTCCCTTCCTAGGCCTCGCCGTCGTCCACCGCCCTGGTGCTCTCGACACGGTGTGGTCAATATGGTCAACGAACGACATGCATCGGAAGTGGACTGTACGTGGAGAGGTTGACAGCTGGGTGCACGGCCGCACGCACGGAAATGCCTCCTTATTACGTGCGAAATAATGAATCCTCCACCTGACAGCTGGGACCCACCAGAAGGGCCTCTGTATTTCATGAAAAAAACATTCCCCCGCTGACAAGTCGGACCCATCAGCTATATCTTCGCACACAAGGAAGTGCCTCGTTATTACACAAAAAAATGAATACCCCCTGCTAGGTGGGACCCACCATAGTGGGAGGATGACTTGTGGGCCTACTAAGATGACGGGAACGGAGCGCTTTGTCAACTTAGTCAATATGAACGATTCTAGCTCCAGTGACTGTATGATGTCCATCCAACGGCGTAGTGCTTCTTCAACCTCTGGTCTTCTTGCTCCAGCCGCCCAAACAAGCGTCGGCCGTGCCGCCTGCTCCTGCCTCCCATGTCCGGCTGTGCTGCCACCGCTGGCCATGCCATCCCTCTATACTCACCCACACCACCTGAAAAAAAACATTACCCCCTGACTACTGGGATCCACCAGCTACATCTTCGCACGCAAGGAAGTGCGTCCATATTATGGGCAAAAAAATGATTCGCCCCCTAACTGCTGGGACCCAATAGCTACATCTTCGCACGCAAGGAAGTGCCTGACAGTCGGGACCCACCTTGTCGAAGCGTACGTAGCTTTGTCATTCTGGTCACGAATGTGTACGTACATACTGGTCGATGTAGAGGCGCGCACGTGTCGTAGTAGAGGCGCGCACGTAGCATGTACACGTACGTACAGCGACCAGGGTGCAAGAAAGAAAATACGGCCACGTACGTACATACGGGCGGGGTCTCGAACGCCTACTCGCGCATACATACGGCTAGGGCTCGTGTACATGGCTGGGTCGGAACGGAGAAACTGCGTCGTCGTCGTGTTCATGGGGAGCCAACCGGCTGGGTCGGAATGGAATGCGTCATCATGTTCATCGGGAGCCAACCGGCTTGGACGGAACAGCCGATGGAAACGAGGCCTGGCGTACCGCGGAACGGAGGAAACGGCCTTGTGTTCGATCGGCCACGGTCGACATGGGATCCTGTTCATCGGAGGGGTCTGGCGTACCGCAAGACGGAGGAAACGGACTTCTGTTGGACCTCCTACGGTCGAAACGGGGTCCTGTTGACCGGGAGGGGTGTGGCATACCGCAAAACAGAGGAAACAGACTTGTGTTGGAGCGCTATGGTCGAAAAGGGGGTCCTGTTCATCGGGAGGGGTGTGGCATATCGCAAAACGGGACTCCACGGGCTACTGTTCATCCACCGTCGACCTCCTCCAGCCTCCATGGGCTACTGTTCATCCACCGTCGACCTCCTCCAGCCTCCACCTGCGACTGTTCATCCACGGGCTCCTGTTCATCCAGCCTCCACCGGCTACTGTTCAACCAGCCCTCTCCACGGGGGTCCTGTTCAACCACCCCTCCATGGGCTACTGTTCATCCAGCTCTCCATCGGCTACTGTTCAACCAGCCCTCCACCGGCTGCTGTTCAACTAGCCCTCCACAGGGTCCTGTTCATCCGGCCCTCCACGGGGTCCTGTTCATCCACCGGCTCGATCGATCGAGGTACTGTTCATCGAGCGGCAACGGCCTCTACTACCACGGGGTCCTGTTCATCCAATCACCCACCGGGAACTGTTCATCCAAACCCCCTCAACAACGCTCACTGTTCATCCAGGGAAGGAGGCAGCAGTGTTCGATCGGCTTCAGTTAGCAGCAGTAGCGAAGGAATAACTCGGGTTCAGTTAACGACAAGGGATCGATCGACCGCTCGGGTTCAGTAACGCGTAGCCTGCAGTGCAATCGCTCGGGTTAAGTTAGAGCCCAACGCCTCACTCAGGTTCAGTTAGAGCCCAACGCCTCGCACACACGCGCATACGTACGAGAGAAACGCGCATCGCTCGGCCCCCGACCAGCCACCGTAACCGGTAACTCCCCGATATTTTCCTCGCCCTCGCTTCTACCACAGTTTTTTCCGTCATGGACGGCCCAAAGAATGTCATGCAGCTGCGTCTCCGGCCCGCCCAGGACGAAAAGCCCATTTTCTGTCATGATTTTTTACCATAGAAGTAGGACCCCACCACATATATGATGATACCGGGTTTTGTCACAATTATCCTCATAGAAGTGTCATAAGTATGACAGAAAAAAAATTTGTTCTACCCAAAATGTCATGGATGTGTCTTTTTTTGTAGTGTGTCTTCCTGCCGCACCAGCAACACACATAAATAGTCCGGAGAGTCATGGAGGTGATGTGGAAGGTACTCAACCCATTGATCGCCTGAATACGAAGGTACTCGAGTGCAGTACAGCCACGGAGCAGGCGCTTCATGTCACCCTTTGAGAGGCAGACGACGACAAGCTCGAGGTGCTTCAGTCGTGCTAGAATAAGAGCGGGCGCGTCATTAAGGGGCGGGAAATGGCAGTTCCTGAACTTGGCGATGTGCAGCGTGGGCGCGAGGCGGAGTGCGGACGTTGGCAGCGACCGCATATGCCCATCATCGAAAGTGAGCTCCTCGAGCTGATCTAGGGCGGGGGATCGGAACCAGTTGTCAAGCTTGGCTCGGTCCTTGCCATTGGAACCGAACTTGCCCATTCTAAGGCCTTTGGTTGGGCCAAGGTGACTGTCGAGGATCTTGGCGAATGCATCCAAGATTTTGCGATAGCCATGGCAGAGCTCGTGGGTGTCGATGAGGTCGAGAGGGCTGGAGTTCCATAGGGGGCACCACCGCCGGGAAAGGAGGGTTGTCCAGGCCCCATATTTGATTGGGAGGAGGGAGATGATGACTTTCAACATATCATCGGGGAGGCTGCTGACTAAGTCTAGGCCTGCTGGAGTCTCTTGTGGTTCTAGCTCGCCCCGCCTCCGCTTATTGGCAGTCCCGTTCTCCATCTCCGGAGTCTCCTTGTCAGTGGCGCTTTCTGATAGAAATGGGAGTACAGGGAATATTTAGTTAAACCAGGGCAATAGAAAACTGTATTGGTAACTAGAAGTTATTAGGTAGGAATATAGTAAGAAAAGAGGATAACAATTGGTTGCTTCAATACTACACAATTCATTTGACATTGCTAGGTAAGTCAACATGCAGATAGTTGAAAAGAAAACTTACTTCGAACAAAGTCTGCACGGATGATTTTGTCGGGGAAGTTAGCATATATCTCATGACCAGGCCCTTTTATGTGACTGCAATTTTAGTGCCAGCTTTCAGCACATAAGACTCTGCAATTTCTTTCCAAAAGCTAGTGCCAAAATAGGAGTCACCACGTTCATCAAGTCTTACAGTAGCAACGATTGTAAATCCATGGTTTGTGTGTAGTGTGACATCCGTGGAGCCTTGATCTATGTAAAGGGAAAAATTGTGCACTACATAATATGTTGCATAGCAAGGGATGTTCTGCAGAAAATGGTAGGATTGTTAAAGAAAATATGGTAACATGCAAATATGGGCCCAAATTGAAAGAACTGTACACCATTTGAAATCGAAGGACAAAAATATATAATTAAACAGATAGGGCAAACATGATATCATGGAAATATGAGAGTAATCGAAAGAACAATACATCATTAATTTGCGTAATATAGAGAGAAGAGCGGAAAATCCCCTTTGACGTATATGGTGCATGTGGCACCTTTTATCCAAATGTAGCAATATTTAGAATATGTTCAGGAAAGTAGGCCATGCCAACCGATTTAGGGTGAGATTGAACATACCGCGTGCGTCCTCAAGTTATCTGGTATGGTGAGATGGAATCTCTGGCGGCGGTCGCAAAGTCCTGAAGTGTCGGCGCACAGTATATTCTATGAATGAAAGAAAACCCTCAAATCAGCTGGAATAAAAATGAATTCACGGCGATTTCCGCCGGGTGATTAAAGGAGGCAGATGAACTGGGATAAGAGATGAGATAATATCTCGTTAAATTAGTTACATTGTCGTCCTTGAGAAAGAACCCTCAGTACGGCAGATTCCCCAACTGAGCGGAGCTGGATCGACCGCAAGCAGCGTCGATAAAGTCGATGGCGATAGGCGGCGGCAAGCGGAAGTGGCGAAATGCGGTGGGATTTGCCGGCAGCCTGGCGGCGGCGGCAGGCGTTGAGCTAAGTGTTTACCGCCGCGATAGGCGGTGCCATGGCATAGCCGCGGAGGAGCTTGTGCAGGTGTGAATGGGGAACGTACCGGAGGGGCCGAGGGGGTTGCAGGCGGGGCGAGGGTTTTTATGACGTGGGGATGGTGAGGGTTTTCTTTTTCTTTTTTGAATTGGGTGGTGAGGGTTTTCTGTCCCACAAATAATTTCGGGGGCGACGATTTCTAGAGTGAACCGTGTGTGATTGACGCAACAGGCAAAATGAAAGTCATTGCACACGGTTCCAATTTTGGGAACCGTGTGTGATTGACGTACTACCTCCGTCCTAGTTTATTGGTCCCCTGTTGTATTTTTTACCAAAATTTGGCGAAATATTTAACATACTCAGACATAGATAATAAGCGTACACGTACATAAGCATAGTTCAACCGTCATTAAGCATACTCAAGCGTACATAGTTCGATCCATCCCACATCTCATCTCACATGCGGCCGGCACGATCCTGCAGCTTATCCAGGTACTCGGCATACGCGCCGTGTGCCACCCTGCGAGAATACTTCTGCTTGAAGGAGCCAACGACCCGTCCTCTTGCATGCGCCAGAACACTTAGATACGCGTCATGAAGCTTCTGGTTGCAAAATGGGCATCCATAGCCGCTGTTCCAAGTCCTAATACGCCTGTTATGCATTCCCGCATAAAGCTCCCTCGGGATTTGCCCCTTGTACCTCCTCTGGCCATCTTCATCCTCGCTGTCCACATCGTCAGACAGCACATATACAAATAATAAAACAAATTTGGCATCAAATCAATGATTACATGTCATGAAGTAGGATTAGGAATTTATGGCTATTTATTTATACATATCCAGAGATTATGGTTTGATTTTTAAGCACACTCGTCTATGTACAGACCAATCTTGAAGAAAATAATGGCACAAACATATGTAGGTCATTCAAAATCAATTGTCAAGCCCTGGCTAGGAATTATTAGCACGAACACTAATCCTAGTCGGATTACTAGCAGAAATCATTTGCATAGATGAAACAACTAATCACTTATCACCTGTACCATTCAAACAATCAATACACTACACGGATCTAACGAAACTTCCTCAGATTTCATGGATTGGGAGAACATAACCATAGGATTTCTATTCCAAAAAGGGGGAGGCAGGAGTAACCAGAGAAACCCTATGATCTATTTGACACATAATTATGGGTATAGATGACTAACCAGCTGTCCGTCATCATCGGAGTCGTCGCCGGAGTGGTCGTCGGAGTCATCGTCGGAGTGGTCGTCGGAGTCGGCGTGGAACTCCGCCTCTGGCTGTGGAAGCTCGACGGCGTCGATGACGTCAGGGTGCAGCGATAACTCGCCGGTGGTGACGGCAACCTCTGTCTCCATCTCCACGCCGTGCTCCGGTGCTTTAGCAGCCCCGACGTCGCCACTCCCTCCGATGGGGCACTTCGGTGGCATCCTCATACACTAACGGCTTTGAGGACTGAGAGCGGCGTCGAGGATGCAAGCGGAGAGAGAGGATTGTGTGTGTGTGTGTGTAGCGAGGATGGGGGGTGCGGCCGCTTGGGTGCACCATTAATATGGGGTAGTGGGAGTTGTGGGAGAGAGGCGGGCGGCGGTCAAACCGATGGCTCACCTCCCGGTGAGCCTACGCACCGAACTACCGGCATGCCTACCAAAGTTTCACACAGCTACTCGCACGCCTTTCGATGACACTGCACAGTGAGCACGCCTCCGTCAATTCACACACATGCACGCACGCCTCCCCGTCTGCCTGCGTGGCGGACTGCTCGCATGCGTCCCATCAACTCACGCCTGCTCGCATGGCACACGGGTCGCGCGGCGGCACGCAATTGTTTTTCTACTTGGATGATTAATGCTGCCGCTTTATTGCTTAACCGAAGCATGACACGTATCCATTGTTGGTCTAACGCTCACGGTTTGAATAAATAATCCGTTTGGGATATTGGTTCCCAATTATTAATGATCTCCCGTCTGTAATTAGATAAAGATTACATCAGAACTGGTCTCAAATTTGACAAAAAAGTACAATGCCACTTTGTATTGGTGTCCATATGACAACACGATAAGTTTCATAAACTTCAAATAAGTTTTGGATGTACTAGAATTTAAAAATCAAGATTCTCAATGTTTGAAATTTGTTGCTCGGGGAGTAAACATGCACCCAGTGAGACACATGTGTTTTTGCAATCCATTTAGGTCCACTGTCACGTGTGCATGTAGCTCAAATTTGATTTTTGCACATTATACCCGTAGAAAATCAATCAATCAATGTACTAAAGCATCTTAATGATCTCTGTGTTTTTTTTGAATTAAAATGTCCCTCCTTTGGCAACATGTATGTTCACCGCGGGATAATTAATTTAACATGCATCGTAGTTGCAGTGGATTCGTGGTGTGTGTGGGGGTGTGTGCGTCTGGGGGTGGCGGGTGGCTCGCAGTACACTACGAGTTGTGAGCCACCGTGTGGGTTGGCCGTTTTGTTAGGCAGACCGGTGCCACATCAGAGTCGTGAAATTGTTATTTAAAACATTACACAACCCTTTCATACATAAATGTTTTGGCCACATGCAGTCGATGGTTGTCCTACACGACACTCGATACTCGTGTGTGACGCTTTCTGTGGGCCCGCGAGGTCGTCGTCCATCACTTTGACGAACAACCGGTAGTGAGGTTAATCTGACCAGCAAGGTAGAATCTTTTTTGTTTGTGTTATGGTGGTATATAGTACGCGTCGAAGAGGTGGGAGGGGACTAGCATATATACTGTACGTACGCGTCCGTGAACAAGTACACCTTACTCAGTGTCCGGACTTTTTGGTTTCCGAGGCACGTGCCACATCAAAATTGTGAAATTGGTTATTCAAACATCACACAACACCTTTGTGGGCCACATGCATATCCTAGCTAGGACACTCACGTGTGACGCTTCCATCTGTGGGCCCACGAGGCCATCGTCAATGCATGCATGCATCACTTTGACCTACATCGGGAGAGGTTAATTAATTTCACTATCGATGAGGATTATTTTGGGTTGTACATATATTACGGCAGGAGTATATAGTATGCGGTGAAGAGGGGGGAAGGGGACCATCATATGTAGTACGCTTGATATGAACCTCGCTCTGTGTGGGTGCATGTTTTACGGTTTTTGAGGCATGTGGCACATCAAAGTTGTGCATTTTGGGTATTCAACATATATATGTTTGGCCCACATGCAAAGCGGTGGTGGTTGTCCTCTCGCACCCACTTAAGCGGTTATCAGCGATATCGATGCTTTCCATCTGTGGGCCCGCTTGGTCCATCACTACTTTTTGCCTGACAACAAGAGAGGTTAATTTGACTTAGGAGGGGATTATTATTTTTGCTCTGAGATATTTATGATACAGTTTGAGCACACACACATGCATGTGTACGCATGAATCCCTCCCATCGAGTCGAAGTGGCTAGTACAACGACACATCATGAACCGATCTCGCTCTGTGTGGGGAGCTAGTGTATGATTTTTGACACACGCGCCACATCAATGTTTTGTATTCAAACATGCATGCACGCTTCACCTCCATACATATGCATGTAGTGGTTGCCTTCGAATGGTACACTCCCTCGCGTGGTTATCGGCGACAAGCCTATATATTCGTGGGCCCGCATGGACATCCATGATCACCTTGCCAACAACAAGATAGGTTACCATGGCGGATTCTTCATTTGGTTCGTGTTATCGTAGCATAGGTCATGGTGAGATTTAGACCTAATTAAGTTTGAGCGCATGTAACATCCAAAAATTCTAAATTTTGGAATGTTATATTAAATAAATAATTGTGTTTGTTTGATTGTTTGTTTGTTGAGTGAAATTTAGTGGAATTTGATTTTTTTTAAAGTTGAATGAGAGGGAAAAAAAGGACTTTCCCAAAAATTTCACCCTTACTTTTGGTCTCTAATGAATTCAAATTCATTTCATCACAAAACCCTAGAGTGAAGAAAATATGACTTCTTCCATTTAAAATGAAAAGGGTTTTTGAAAATATTTGAATTTCATTTGCAAACAATTCAAACCAGAAACTTTATGCAACTCAATGATTTTCATGAGAGAGGATAAGATGACTTCTTCAAAACATATGAAATAGAGTTGGAAGTGGTTTGAAATTCAAATCCAAAACCATTTAGGAGTTATTTTGGTTTTTATTCAAATTATTTTTATCCAAAAATAAAATATATGGAAATTAGGGTAAAATGATTCCCTACAGTATATAAGTGGAGAAAAATAAATTTAAAATCATTTTGTTATTTTAAAAATGATTTTTATTGGGTTTTATTGCAACAACACCAGTGTTTGACTTTTGGAAATTTGTTTTGTATTTTATTTAAACCTGAAAAATAGTTCATGTTTTAGGATTCTTTTTCGGAAAATTTCTATATATTATATGCCTATATTAAGTTTTTATTTAGTTGATTTTCTTTGAGTTTACCCTCTGTCTTAAAAAAAAGAGCCCGCCAGGCTAGGCCAGGCGCACCGGCCGGCCCAGCCCAGTGCTGGCGCTAGGCCTAGTGCTCGCACGAGAGGAACTCCCCAGGAGCCGGCGCCACCGCTCCCTCTCACGATCTCTCTCTCCCTCGTTTTCTTTTCTCTAGCGCATGGACCCCACCCCGCTCTTTTCTTCTTCCCCACGGACATGTACAGAAACAGAAACCTATACGTACGCGCCGCCGCCGCCGCGTCCGATCTTCGTGGGATACCTATCCCGGGTCTTCCCCTCGTCCAAGCAAGTTGTCCTATAAATAGCCACGACCTTCCTCGACCGATTCCCTTCGAAACCCCTCGCCAAAACCCACCGTATCGCACGCCCTTGCCATTTGGATCTCGCCGCAGAAGCTCCAGTGCATCGCCGGATTACGACGCCGGTGAGCGATCCCGAGCCTTTTACTTTTATATGTCGACTTCTCTCGATCCCAACAACCTTTTTCACATGATCTTGCTGTTCCTCTCCATCTACAGAGGCTGTACCAAACTCGTAATCTTCACCAGAGCACCCGGAGCACCGAGCTTCACCGCGCCATTCCGTCACCGTACATCCTCGCCGACCATCTCCGGCTCCACCACCAGACGTGCCACCATCCGTCGCATCCTCTAGACACTCCCGCCGCCGCCGACGACCGCCGGAGCTGCCGCCACCACCACCTCCGAGAGCCACCAGAACGTACGTTCTTCTCTGTACGCTACAACACCTGTTCATTTTCAGTTAAAAAAAACCGTTTGGTTTAGTAGATTGGTTTGTTTTGGTAGTTTGGTTTTCTTTGGTTTAGATCGAACTGGTTCGCCGGTCTTCTGTTAATTAAACGCACGTGTACGTGTTAGTGATCTTACGGCCGAGCGCAATATAGCTTCGGATTGCACACTCCTGTACAGCCCGCTACGTAGCTAGCGCATCGATCTGTTTCTTTTTCGTTTTTGTTTTAGATTTAGATTCAGTTTTGTTTTTTATATCTTTAGATCTACTACTCCGATTTTGATGATTCTTTTTTCTACGGATTCAGAAAAATCCCGTCTATTCAGAGAAACCAACGAAAAATACTTTTGAAACTTTAAATTTTCGATTTTAAACAGATTTGTTACAAACACTAGATTGCTAATAACTTTTATTTAAAAATAGCTTTTTGATTAATTCTTTTTGCTAGTGATCACTTGATCTTTTGTCTAAACAATAGACTTTTGAAAATTTGTTTTTAGTTTATTTTAAATTAAGTTTTTAGCAAAACAGTACTGTTTTAGTTATAGTTTTGTTTTAGTCTTTTCTTTGTTGTTTTTATTAGTTTTAAATTATTTATTTTGTCACTTTTGACAAATTTAGTTTTGTTTCTGTTAGTCAACCAAGTAAAATTTTATTTTTTTTATTAAAAAAAAAATTATTTAGTTTTGTATGAAAACTTGTTTAGGTCATAGTTAGTGTGTCTTAAAAGCTTTTTACTTGTTTCTTTTTGCAAATAAAAGTTTATGAAAATGCTTTCTGTTAACTTAGTTGATTTAAATTTATTTTTTGTTAAAATTATTAATTTAGTATTTTCTTTGTTAAGTTTTACTTAGGACAAAACTATTTTTGTAGTTAAGGCAAAAGGTTTTCCTAGTAGGTTCTTTATAGTTTTCCCCTATTAGTTCTTTCGATGTGTTATTTGTTTTGTATTGGGTTTTCTTATTGAGTTTTTTTATTGGTAGATTTGCTTGCTAGAATTCTTTCTTATGTGAATGTCATGTTTGTTATTATAGATTTCATCGGAGAGTTGCGTAGTCCTATCAAGTTATTTCTGAGAGCGTTGTTATCTTCATCAAGTAATACCATGCAAGTTCACTTTGACCATGCTTTTCATACCTATGTTTTATTGCATTTAGTGTCATCTTTGCAACAATCCCTCCAGTAGTGATATTGAATTCTTGTAGTTGAGTAGTATGCATGAGGTAGGAACCCATCACCCTGTTACCAAGCCCGAGACGTTATTTATTTTAATGCTACGCTATAGTAGACGGGGTTTGGTATGAGTGCACGAGAGTGGTGTGAAGAATGAGGACTCTACGTCAATGACGACAACTCCATGATGGCATATGCGAGGACTGCATCTTCAAGGCCTCAGACTTCAAGACTCGAGACAAGAATTCAATACACACTACTGGGTGAAGGACGGTTGACGGGCACCCTGGAGAAACCAGTGGATGGCCGGGATGCATGGAGAAGCGCCATGACATCTTGTGGAAAGCTTCACCCAGACTCAAAGAGACGGAAGAATACCCGGAAGCTTACCTGTGCAACCGCAAGTCACTATGGGCTCTGGCTTGGTTGACCTTAGTTGTGACTCTGGCTGGGACGGTACTAGCAGATGTAGAACGACGGTAGGATTGGATGAGCACCGTACAGTGGTCAGGGGAACTCTTTGGAAGACCATGTTTCGGTCGTCTTGTTCTCAAACACCCTGAAGTGCGAGAACGTAAAAAGAGGGATCGAATCTTGCGGGTAAAGTGTACAAACCTCTGCAGAGGGTTAAAACCTAATCGACTAGCCGTGTCCCCGGTTACGGACAATTTGAGCCTCTGGACTTGGATCTATCTCGGAACTCTCAACACCGGACTGATAACATAATTGTGGGCAAGTTATGATGATTTTGGGCTATGAGACATCGGTTGGCAGAACCATGTCATCATAGAAAACTCCGTAGTACAGACTCCTGATGTTCCTTGTTTATAGGAAAATAAAATCAGCTTTTACGCAAACAAAACTCAGATACAGAGCCACAAAGCCATATTGCATATAGTATAGTTTATCATCTGTTTTTCTTACAGTGATCTTGCATGTACATTCAATGTACTGACCTACATGGCTGCAACGTATCATGTTGCAGATACTTTCTTCCAACGAGTAAGAGTACGGTATAGGGTTACGGTCTACACTCAACCTGCCGATGGCGTTGATGGGACTCCACACCCGACTATTTGTTTCCGCCGTGACTTATGAGGTATATATCAGTTTTACGTTATTTATACATGTGATTGCACTTTGATATATACATTGATGTACTGTGTGTGCCAGCATACTGATCCAGGGATGGCACAGAAACACAGAGACTTGACCGTCTGAGGTCAGGTCGCTACAGCGCATATACTATGCACGCATGCATGCATGAATCCCCGTCGTTGGCTTAAAGTGTGGTGTAACATACATATGCATCGTCAACCTAACCCTCACTCAGTGTGGGGATTTCAAGTTCGAAATCACGGTGCCACATCAAAGTTGTTCCATTGTTACTCAAAAACACACCTCTCCATACATATGTTTGGGCCACATGCATGCAGTGGTTGTCTTCGGGGACTAGCTACTTGCGTGATTATTGGTGAGCTAGCCCATCTCCGGGGTTGCATGGACGGCCATCACTTTGACCAACAATAAGAGAGAGGTTGTACGACCAAGGTGGATTACTCTTGGTCCGTTTTACGATTCATCTTGGTGAGATATATGCCTCTTTGGCCCGCCGACTGAAAGTGTGTGTGTGTGGGGGGGGGGGGGGTTGCTACTTCGCACTTTGCTAGGTGAACCTCGGCTGGGGGGCATGCATTCATAGCTTAGGATTCCCTTCGTGGCAACACGAGGGAGGTGGGGGGATGCTAGCTACTTCGCACTTTGCTAGGTGAACCTCGGTTGGGGGGAGGGGGCATGCATTCATAGCTTAGGATTCCCTTCGTGACGACACGAGGGGGGCTGCTAGCTACTACGCACTTTGCTAGGTGAACCTCGGTTGGGGGGGCATGCATTCATAGCCTAGGATTCCCTTCGTGCCGACACGAGGGAGGGGTGGCTGCTAGCTACTTCACACTTTGCTAGGGTGAACCTCGGTTGGGGGGGGGAGGGCATGCATTCATAGCTTAGGATTCCCTTCGTCCCGACACGAGGGAGGGGGGCTGCTAGCTACTTCGCACTTTGGTAGGTTAACCTCGGTTGGGGGGGCATGCATTCATAGCTTAGGATTCCCTTCGTGCCGACACGAGGGAGGGGGCTGCTAGCTACTTCACACTTTGCTAGGTGAACGTCGGTTGGGGGGGAGGGGCATGCATTCATAGCTTAGGATTCCCTTCATGCCGACACGAGGGGGGGGGGTGGGGGCAAGCAATAATGTGCGCTTTGCGAGAGAGGTGCCACATCAAAGTTGCATTTGGTATTTTAAAATCAAACCACCCTTTTGATACATAAATTTGGTCCACATGCAAGTGTGTTCGTGTTCTGACCCTCTCCCGCGTCATTTTTCGCAACATTAGACAAGTCGGATGACGCAACAGACACGGTTTACTCAAACTAACTGTGTGCCACGCAGGTGCGCCTATGACGCCCACATCTGCACAGTACATTGGGCTCCACGAGGCTCCCCCTCTCAAAAATATTTGCCCGCCTCGAGGGTTTTTCTGTTTTATAACACACGGTTGTTATCTCCGGACCGTGTGCGATGTTTCTTGTTCCCAATCCCGCCTGCATCCCTAGAAAATATCTAACCGCCTCGAGGGTTTTTCTGTTTCATAACACACGGTTGTTATCTTCGGACCGTGTGCGATGTTTCCTATTCCCAATCCCGCCTGCATCCCTAGAAAATATCTGCCCACCTCGAGGGTTTTTCTGTTTCATAACACACGGTTGTTATCTCCGCACCGTGTGCGATGCACTTTCATCAAATTTTCAATAGCCCGGCATTTCACTCCCGCATAGTAAAATTTTCAGTACCCGCGTCATTTCCTCAAACACCCCGCGCCCCGCTCCAGACACACACACACACACACACACACACCCCAAAACCTCCTCGGGCGTGTGCGCGCGCACACACACCCCTCCCTCGCTCGAAACCCTAGCAAGGTCCCCGCCGCCGCTGCCACTGCCGCCGCAAGGCCTCCATTATTAACATCTGCCGGTTTGCCCGTGCAGCTTACCCACCGATCTCCATACCCAGGCCGCCCTGAGTTTCTTAGATGACGCCTGCCAAACACCCCCTTTCCCACAGATCCCCATCCACATCCCCATCCCCCACTCCAGAGCGTCGCGGCCTAAGCCCGGCTACGCTTCTCGTGGAGCTCGAGGAGCGACTGGCCCAAAAGAGGTGTATAGCGGTCTCTTCGCCCGACATCGCCGAGGAAGCTGACGACCATTACTGGCGGCAGGCACTCAAGCAGCGGGCTAGAGTGTGCGCGCAAGTCTCGGCCGCCGGCTACAACATCGAGGTCATCGACAACGACGGCCTGAGGTGGGTTGTGTCACAGGTTAAGTGGCCCACCCCCAACCCCTCGGGTTCAACCGCCGTCGATCTCATCCATGGCCCTGCCGCTGATCTCCTCTGGCTCGCTGTCAACAATTTGCCATTCTACATCGGCATCGAGCCCCTTTTGTCATTTCTGAAGGACACGTTCTGCGACGCTGGCTTGGGATCCACAGCTTCCAAGTCATACCTCATCAACGGCGACCACGAGGAGGGCACCCTCTCCGGCTCTTCCAAGGGGAAAGAGCCCATCTGCTCTTCCAAGGGGAAAGCGCCCGTCTGCGACATCAGGGAGGGCACCCTACAGTCGTTCTCTTCCAAGGGGAAGGAGCCCATCTGCGACAACATGGAGCGCATCCAGGGTCCGTGCTCTTCCAACGGGAACGAGCCCATCTGTGACAAGTGAGGAAACCCATGATTTGTTTTGCCGTGCCTCTTCACAAGGGGAAACCCATGATTTGTTTTGTCGAGTCCCTTTTGTAGTGTAGTGAGAATATGTCCAGTTTTAATGGATATATCTGGTTGTTTGCAGTGTGCCTTGTTTATTTCAGTTGTTCACAATGTGATGCTCTATATGTGCAATTATTTACTGTGCAATACATTTCATCAATCCAGTTTTAAACATACCGATAGGAATGCATATATTTGCTTGCTGTTAAGCCTGTTATAGCTACCATATGCCTCTTTTAAAGATTTTGATTGTTCAGTTATTTGTAGTTAGCATATGTCCAGTTTCAAATGCTATCTTTGGTTGTTCGTAGTATGCCTTCTTTATTCCAGTTATTCACAACGTGATGTTCTATATGTGCAAGTATGAACTGTGCAGTTCAATTTCATCAGTACCAGTCTCAACAATACTACTATGAATGACTACATTTGGTTGCTGCATCTTGTAGTTAACACGCCTTTCCATTTTTATTTAACAATAACCAGTGTACTTAGACCAGCACAATACCAGTTTGAATGACTATGTTTGCTTGTTGTTAAATGTTAGGCCTGTTGCAGTTAGCACACCTTTCCACTTGTTTTGCTTTACTAGCATGCTTAAACCTACACACTAAAGCTATCTTTTGGAGATTATTTTGTCTGCCATGTATAATTTTGGTTGATGTTTAGCCCGTTGTGCTTAACATGCTTCTCGATGTACCTACACAAGACAATTTTGGGAACGGCTGCTGTTTTCCATGGAGGTTAGTTTCATCCCATGGCTTATATCTGATCACTGTTCAGGATATCGGTAGCTGGTACCATATAGGCCGGCGGCTGATAAGGGACTAATCGGTGAATCGGACTTTTAACTGAATATATCTGCAACCCATTTATCATTAGGTTAACTAGGGCCATATGTAATATATCTGAGGCTACATAGCAACATGCACTGTACTTAATGTCTAAATATGCAATCCTAGGCTACATAGCAACAAGGAAGAGTGTTACATTAATGTTCTAATGATGTCTAGATATACGTAGAAGAGCAGCAGCAGCAACAACAACAACACAACCCTGTTTGGATACTCAACTTAGCTAGAGGTTAGAGTTAGTTTCTAGCTCATTACTAACCCTGAACTAACTCCATCCAAAGAGTTGTTTGGATGGCAGGGTTAGATTGACAATAAATGCACTAGGAGAACTAGCTCCAATTAGCACCTCTTGGGTTGGATAGTTTTTTGGGGTGGGTTATAGATGCAACTAGCTCAAACTAGCCCTCATGTTTAGATATACTTTAGGGCTATTTGAGCCCGAACTAGCTCAAACTAACTGTAACCCATGGATACAGCAGCAGTTAATCAGCCGATAATTTGTAAGAATGCACTAAACTCCTTCCGGCCCATAATATAAGATGTTAATTCATCTAATATGTGAGTATATTGGATGTTATAAGATACTCCCTCCGTTCCTAAATATTTATCTTTTTAGAGATTTCAAATGGACTACCACATACGGATGTATATAGACATATTATAAAAGAGTGTTGTACTACATCATTGTGTAATTGATGTTTAGCTTCTAATATTAACTTGGTGCTTTTAGGTACATATGTCATTGGTAAAGATCCGCGTTTCGATTCTTTCTGCGGATGGGGCAATGAGATATCGATGAACCAGCATCAAGTGAGGAAGCTGATAAAGATTGTTAGTAAAATGGGTCCAAAGATGGCAATTAAACTATTTGTTTACACTTTATCCAAGACAACAGCGAACTGCAGGATGGTAAGTAAGAACTCTGCAGCCTTCTTTTTACTGCCCATAATGAGTTGTGTTAGATGACAATGTCTGAATCTTTTTCCTTTACAGTGGTTGCCAAAGCAGTTTACTCAAGATTACCTCTCAAACTACATGATTGGTGGGCATGCAATGGTTAAAGTATTTCTACCAGAACACGATGATTATCTAGATGTTTTCATGAAGACCGTGAAGGATGGGCGGTCGGCCATCACAAGGGGTTGGACTAGAGTCGTGCGTGCCTTCTGCATGGAGGAGGGCACAATATGGGCATTCCGCTTCACCTTGTTCAGCAACCAGAATATATTTCGCCTCTTTCTTTACCGTCTTTAATAGTACAAGTATACAATTGTGGTTCATCATTCTTTATTTGGTTCTTATGTAATTCTTGAACATGTGTACCTATGAATCGAATAATGCATTGGTTGTTTGAACCTGATGGATATGAATAAAGTTGTAGCATACATTCAAATTCAAACCCAAATCCGGTACAATTTGGAAAAGCAGCAATTAAATTATGATGAAATTATGCTCTCCAGGTTGTTATGGCACACACGGTTGGTAAAACACAAACGTTTGCGACATGCACCATAATCCGAGACGGTTCACACAGAGGAAACGTGTGCAAGCATGCACACAGTTGCCGTTTGCAAAGCGTGTGCGATGTCAGACAAATATCACAAACGGTGCGGGCAAACTAAATGTTTGTGTTAGTTTCCTTATCGTACACGATTCCCGACCATGAACTGTTTCTGATGAAGTATCCATCGTAAACGTTGCACCACAGAATAGCGTGTGCGATAGTTGTCGTGTACGACGATGTTACGACGGTCCGACGTTTCGTAATACTGTCCGACACTCATACGACGATTAGCTAATCTTCTTAACGGTGAACCGTTTGTGATGGGCCGCACATCATACACGTTCTATAATAGTGAACCGTTTGTGATGGGCCGCGCATCGTAAACGTAGCACCACAGAATACCGACTGTGATGGCAATGCGAGCAGAAATGAGTAGGAGTACTGTAGGGGCCCTATCCCCGACGATTTCTGGTTCGTGTGGGAAGGACCCCCCTATCACCCACACTCACTTGGCGATGGTTCCAAATGCCGTCGCAGAAAGGGGTTAAAAACCGTTTGTTTAGGACCAACGCGTACAAGTGAAGGGAGAGGGAGAAGGGAAGGAAAGGGGGGCACTGCCCCCTTCCCCTAGTCCAATTCAGACCTAAAGGGGGGCGGCCAGCCCCTTGTGGCCCATCTCTCTCCCCACTAAGGCCCATGAAGGCCCATTAGTTCCCCCGGGGCGGTCCGATAACCCTCCGGCACTCCGATAGTTATCCGGTACCTCTCGGAACTCATCCGGTGTCCGAATAACATCGTCCAATATATCAATCTTTATGTCTCGACCATTTCGAGACTCCTCGCCATGTCCGCGATATCATCCGGGACTCTGAATAAACTTCGATCATCAAATCACATAACTCATAATATAAATCGTCATCGAACGTTAAGCGTGTGGACCCTACGGGTTCGAGAACTATGTAGACATGACCGAGACACATCTCCAGTCAATAACCGATAGTAGAACCTGGATTCTCATATTGGCTCCTACATATTCTACGAAGATCTTTATCGGTCAAACCGCACAACAACATACGTTGGTCCCTTTGTCATCGGTATGTTACTTGCCTGAGATTCTATCATCGGTATCATCATACCTAGTTCAATCTCGTTACCGGCAAGTCTCTTTACTCGTTCCGTAATGTATCATCCCATAACTAACTCATTAGTCACATTGCTTGCAAGGCTTATAGTGATGAGCATTACCGAGAGGGCCAGAGATACCTCTCCGATACACGAAGTGACAAATCCTAATCTCGATCTATGCCAACTCAACAAACACCATCGGAGACACCTGTAGAGCATCTTTGTAATCACCCAGTTATGTTGTGATGTTTGATAGCACACAAGGTGTTCCTCCGGTATTCGGGAGTTGCATAATCTCATAGTCAGAGGAACATGTATAAGTCATGTTGAAAGCAATAGCAATAAAAATAAACGATCATTTATGCTAAGCTAACGGATGGGTCTTGTCCATCACATCATTCTCTAATGATGTGATCCCGTTCATCAAATGACAACACATGTCTATGGTCAGGAAACTTAACCATCTTTGATTAACGAGCTAGTCTAGTAGAGGCATACTAGGGACACTTTGTTTGTCTATGTATTCACACATGTACTAAGTTTCTGGTTAATACAATTCTAGCATGAATAATAAACATTTATCATGATATAAGGAAATATAAATAACAACTTTATTATTGCCTCTAGGGAATATTTCCTTCAATCTACGCATAGACCTGGCTCTTGATGACACTGTTGGGGAACGTTGCATGGAAACAAAAAAAAATCTACGCACATGCAAGATCTATCCATGGAGATGCATAGCTATGAGAGGGGAGAGTATATCTACGTACCCTCATAGACCGTTTAGCGGAAGCATTTATCAACGCAGTTGATGTAGTCGAACACCTTGGCGATCCAACCGATCAAGTACCGAACATACGACACCTCCGTGTTCAGCACATGTTCAGCTCGATGACGTCCTCGCCTTCGATCCAACCGATCAAGTACCAAACGTACGACACCTCCGTGTTCAGCACATGTTCAGCTCGATGACGTCCTCGCCTTTTTATCTAGCAAGACAGGCGAAGTAGTATATGAGTTCCGGCAGCACGACGACGTGGTGACGGTGGTGGTGAACTTGTTTCCACAGGGCTTCGCTGTGCACTGCAGAAAACTGGACGGAGGATGAAACTGTGGAGAGGGGCGCCGCACACGGCTAAGGGATTGTCGTGGGTTTTGTGGCGCCCCCTCCCTCACACACACACACACACACACACACACACACACACACATATATATATAGGTGGGGGAAGGGGAGGTAGCTAGGGGGCGCCCCAAGGGTGGTTGCCAGCCCCCTTGGGCTCCTGCCCTATGGCGCCCCCTTCCCTTGTTGCACAAGGGGGGAAGGAAAGGGGAGGAGAGGGAAGGCAGGGGGAGGCCGACTCCCCCTTCCTTTTCTCCCCAAGGCCCGCAGCCATAAAAAGGGGCGCGCCAGCTCCTTGTGGGCTGGTGTGCTCCCTTCTTTTGGCCCATATGGCCCATTAACCTCCCGGGGCTTCCCAGAACCCCTTTCGGTGATATGATGATTACCCGATACACTCTGAAACCTTTTCGGTGACCAAATAGCATCATCCTACATATCAATCTTTGCCTCCAGACCATTCCGGATCTCCTCATGATCTCTGTGTTCTCATCTAGGACTCCAAACAACATTCGGTCACCAAATCACATAACTCATATTATACTATATCGTCAACGAACGTTAAGCGTGCGGACCCTATGGGTTTGATAATCATGTAGACATGACCGAGATGCCTCTCCGGTCAATAACCAATCAACCTGTATGCCCATATTGGTTCCTACATATTCTACGAAGATCTTTATCGGTCGAACCTTTATGACAACACACGTAATTCCCTTTGTCTGTCGGTATGTTACTTGCCCGAGTTTCGGTCGTCGGTATCTCCATACCTAGTTCAATCTCATTGCCGGCAAGTCTCTTTACTTGTTCCATAATACATCATCTCCTAACTAACTCCTTAGTCATTTTGCTTGCAAGCTTCTTATGATGTGTATTACCGAGAGAGCCCAGAGATACCTCTCTGATACTCGGAGTGACAGATCCCAATCTCGGTAGACACCTTCGGAGATACCTGCAGAGCATCTTTATGATCACCCAGTTACGTTGTGACATTTGATAGCACACAAGGCATTCCTGTGGTATCCGGGAGTTGCATGATCTCATGGTCGAAGGAACATATATTTGACATTTAAGAAAGCAATAGCAACAAAATGAATGATCATATGCTAAGCTAACGGATGGGTCTTGTCCATTACATCATTCTCCTAATGATGTGATCCCATTATCAAATGACAACTCATGTCTATGGTTAGGAAACCTTAACCATCTTTTGATCAATGAGCTAGTCTAGTAGAGGCTCACTAGGGACACGGTATTTGTTTATGTATCCACACATGTATTTAAGTTTCTGGTCAATACAATTCTAGCATGAATAATAAACATTTATCATGAATAAGGAAATATAATAATAACAACCTTATTATTGCCTCTAGAGCGTATTTCCATCAGATGCTACAAAACTTAAGAAGGGGCGGAAGCCTAGGAGCTGAAATACGATCGACACCGACATACTTGTGATCACTCAAGTGGACGTCAGAGGTGAAGCCTGTTAGTCTGAGGAAGTGTGCGGGTCACTACAACAATGCCATGGGTGTCATGCTTCGAGAAGTCTGCACCATCAGTGACATCAACCCTGGGAATCATGAAAAATAGAATGTGCGCCAACTCCTTCTGACAAGGTTGCACACAAGATTCAAGTTCCCTGACAAGTACGACGACCTATCTTATCCAAAGAATCTGGTAAACAGCAACATGATCACCAAGTTCTCCAAGAACTCGAGTGCTTGAAAATCCAAGGCCAGAAATAAGTTCCTTAACAAAGAGTTCTGGAGGTCCACACGGAGTGGCTTGCGGTTATTGAAGAGGATTGGAACATTTTCAAGACATGTAACCATGGCCCTCTAGACGAGTCCCAGAAGTTTGGGGGACGACATTTGATCAAATACATCAAGTAACCAAACCCTCAAAAGTTTTGGTTTCGTAGGTAAGAAGTCCGAGTGGGACAAGCAGGACGCTGCACTTACAGCGGCGAGCGACCCAAACCCCTTGAAGCAATTAAAACACACTTTGAAATATAACTACATCAGGGGTCGATACCATTATGATTCAAGAAGCAAGACTTGGTCTCATGGGAATGATCAGAAGAGCTGGCTCTTATGCTCAAAATGGCACATCAGTGTGTGAAGTCTTTTGACTTGAGAAGTAGACAAATCATTGATTTACTCTTGTATTTGGTATAATGTGAGCTATGATGGTTTCTTTGGTAACTTCCAATATAAATATTTGTCGTGCTTCAGTGTAAAATACTATGAACCCTTATTAGTTCACCCGCTGATCTGGGTACCACTTTTGGCCCCGTGCTTGTTATTCCACCTCATTTTATGTGGCGCTATGGCGTTTCACGAGCATCTTGCGAGTATGTTAACAAGTGGAACCATGAGGTCATTTCCTCGTGGCCGCTAGACAAGGGGGATGGCAACTGAAAGAATGTATTTGATTTGTAGCCCGGTTAGCGTATTTGAAAGAGTTATATCTGACTCTACTCATGCCACAGTTCTTTTTTTAAATGATAGGGGTTGCCCCCTACCCCAACTTTTATTAAAAAGCAAAGGCAAAACCACATCAGACTGTTAACAGCTCTCGGCTCCAGTCAGACAGTAGTTGCAGCAGAATTATTACAAAACTGAAAGTTTAACATCTCTCTCAACGAAACCATCAAGCCTGAAGTCAAAGGGAAGAAGAGCAGCAGAGCTATATGAGAACATTCACGCACAACAAGACAACATCTCCATTATCTAACTACCCCAGCGTCATCCACACGCCAAGCAATTCTAAGCAGTTCCCTGTGATGATGGTCGAGCAGCCTCAAGCATCGGAGAAGTAGCACAGCTTGGGAGTCCGCACACAGAACTTTCCATTGGCGAATGTGTTTCCCCACCATATCCAACACACACCTGATACTTCGCCACCTTCGCCCCTGGAAAACAAATTCATTTCGAAGCAACCATAAGGTAGCAGCAGAGACTAAAATAATAGAATCATAGCACTTTTTCTTCTTCCAGAAGGAGATAAATGAGCTAAATGATTCAGGGGTAGGCATCTTAGCACAATTAGATATCACTCCCCAGACTTGTCTGGCAACCATACAGTCAAAGAACAAATGATGTATATTTTCAGGCTCATTGCAGAAAACACAGGTCATATCCTCAACATGTTGACGTTTTGAAAAATTATCTCTAGTAAACTTTTGTTCTGCACCATTTGAAGGAAATATGCCCTAGAGGCAATAATAAAGTAGTTATTTATATTTCCTTATATCATGATAAATGTTTATTATTCATGCTAGAATTGTATTAACCAGAAACTTGGTAGATGTGTGGATACATAGACAAAACACCGTGTCCCTAGTAAGCCTCTACTAGAAAGGGAAAAACCTCTAACCAGATCTAGCATTTCTTCCCATCTGCATAAAGTACACTCATCCACACATCTCCTAAAGGTCAACTACAAGTTCACCCCATCCCAAACTTGGGCAACAGAAGCATCTTGTTGCTGACAAATAGTGTATAAACCCCAGAACCTGGTTTTGAGTGAATAATCACCAATCCAAG
The DNA here is from genome assembly GCF_018294505.1 of Triticum aestivum. NCBI lineage: Eukaryota > Viridiplantae > Streptophyta > Magnoliopsida > Poales > Poaceae > Triticum > Triticum aestivum. The sequence goes on from NC_057802.1 coordinate 373,313,729, forward strand.
TGTCATGCCAAAATGACACATTTCTACCATTCTGAGGAATCAACTTATAGAAATTTTTGGCAGCTGAAAAAGCCCAGGTGATGCTCTTCCCAAAAGGAGAGCCCAGCCTAGTTCTGGACCAGAGAATGTTAGGTTTATCCACATTATATTTAAACCTAAGAAGCTTTTTCCGGTCACTGTCTATTATCAAAAGAACGTTTACTCCAAGCAGCTAGCAATGACATATTGAATTCCCTAAGATTAGGGACACCCATACCACCCCATCCTTTCTTCTGGGAAATCATCCCCCAGCTGGCCAAATGGTATTTGTGATTATGACCCACATCACCCCAAAAGAAGTGAGACATCTGAGATGTAATAGCATCAATTGCCCACTTAGGAAATTTCATCATGGACATCAAGTAGGTAGGGATGCTGGCAATACATGTGGTAAGAAGAATAAGCTTCTCTCTATAAGATAAATTTCTCCCCAGCCACCCAGCAATGTTCCTAATGATTCTATCAATAATAGGTTGGATGTCCTCCCTTCTGAGCTTCTTATAATGCAGAGGAACACCTAAATACTAAAAGGGGAAATCCCCAATTTGATAGCAAAAGATTTGAGCAAACTCCTTAGAAATCTCCTCATCTATATGAATAGTATGATCACTTTTGTGGAAATTAATACACAAACCAGAAAGTTTTTCAAAGCACGCCAGAACCCACTTGAGGTTCCTAGCATGCTCAACAGAGGCTTCTAAGAAAAGCAGGGTATCATCCGCATATTGCAGGCTGACCACACCACCTGGTACTACATGAGGCAAAAGCCCCTTGATCAAATCCTGACTAGCAGCTTTCTTAAGCATTTTAGAAAAAACATCACCTACCAAATTAAAGTGTAAAGGAGATGAAGGTCTCCTTGTTTAAGCCCTTCCCCACCCACAAAATGTGGGCCATTGGCATCATTATTCCTAACAGAAAATGTCCCTTGATGTAAGCAACTACACACCCATCCAATCCATTTATCCCCAAAAACCTCTAGATCTAAGCATTTCCACAAGGAAATCCCAATTCACCTTATCATAGGATTTTTCATAGTCAAGCTTCAAAACCAACCCACTAGTCCATGTTCTATGGATCTCATGAATCACATCATGAGCTATAACCACACTTTCCAGGATAAATCTCCCTTTTATGAAAGCAGTTTGGTTTTGAGAAATAATATTTTCACAAATGGGAGAAGCCCTAGTGTTCATGGCTTTGGAGAAGATCTTAATAGAGCTGGTACCAAGACTAATAGGTCTGAAATTCTTCAAATCTTTAGCATTGCTAACTTTAAGAATAAGGGTAACGATAGCAAAATTCAATCTAGAAACATCAAGATTACCATTTTCAAAATCTTTAACCATCCACATAAAGTCATTTTTAATCAACTCCCAGAATTTTTGATAGAAAATAAAGGAGAGGCCATCCGGGCCAGCCCCCCTACATAAGAACTCATGATGGCATCTCTAATTTCCTCCTTCGAAAAGGGTCTCTCCAGGATCAATCTATCCTCCTCCGTAATCAAATCACATTCATCCCAGAAATTTGAGTCTAGATGAATGTCAGGTTTAGGTTCAAAACAAAATAGCTTCTTATAAAAGGTAGTAGCAATAGACAACATGTCTGTAGTGGAGGTGACAGGGCCATCAGGGCCATTCAATTCCGTTAGATGGTTTTTGCGATGTCTATGATTAGCCAGAGCCATAAAATAAGCATTATTACGATCCCCTTCCAAGATTTTCCTATCTATGGATCTCTGCCATAAGGCAATTTCTTCCTTCTTCCAAATTTCCTCTAGCTCAATCTTAATCTGATTCATTCTCCCATAATCACTAGTTGAAAGAGGATTTTTTCAGAGAGCACATCTAATATATCAAACTCCATAAGGAGGGATTTTTTTCTTTTTCTTAATAGCAGCCTCAATATTAATGCTCCACCCTTTAATGATTTCCTAAGGGCCCTGGTCTTGCACATCCAAGAGGATCTTGGATCCCCATTGGCTAACCACACATCATGGACAAGCTGGGAGAACCCAGGTTGAGATAACCACCAATTTTCAAACCTGAACATTTTTGGACTAGAAACTTTCCTAGCCCCAGTATCCAAGACCAAGGGGGTGTGATCACTCCACAACCTAGGGAGAGCAAGCGAGAAAGATAAAGGGAAATGCTTGTCCCAATCCACAGAAGTGAAAATTCTATCAAGAACAACAAATATTGGGTTGCTGTGATTATTAGACCAAGTAAAAGACCTATTGGAAATAGGAATTTCCAACAGGCCCCACATGTCGTGGATACGGGACACGGGTATCCTCATGGAGGTAGGCCGCGGCCCATCATGGGAGGTGGCCCAGCAGGCCGACTTAAATAGTTTGAATAAGACTTGGATTGCTATCCGTCTTGTAATAGAAAAGAGACTAGTCCTAATCCTACTAGGACTCTACATGTAGGCCGGCTCCTTCAACTTATATAAGGAGGGGCAAGGCTCCCCAAAAGGGACAAGCAACAAGCAATAATCTCTAGGGTTAGACACAACAAAGGAGAGCCGGCTTATGCGGCGTCTCCCTCATGAGCATAATGAGATCTAGCCACAAACAACATGTAGGGTTATTACCGGATGATGTTTCCCGGGGCCCGAAGCTGTCTAAACCCTTGTCTTGTGTTGCGTCTCTCGATTCCGCTCAACCCCTCTCAAGCTACTGTATAGATGCGTTAGCCTCACGATTAAGTCCTCACACTAGGACATCTGCCGTGACAATTCCATGACAGTTGGCGCCCACCGTGGGGCCTGCGCACGATGGTGTTGAGTTCTTGGAGGGATCTCTGAGGGATCGAGAAGTTTGCAATTCATGAGATGAAAAAGATTCAAAAAGTTAGGGTTGCATTAGGTGGGCCGTCATACGGTTGCCGAGTTGACGAGACCGACATGCGGTGCAATCAAAAGTCAGATCAAATCTTTTGGAGCGCTTGCGCGTCGGCGAAACCAACAGGACTTCCGTCAAGCGTCACCACGATTTGGGAACACGGACATGTTTTCAGTCCATAATGGCCGTATTACAGGGTCACTTCAAATCCGCATGCAAAAGAAAAGCAGAAAGAGAAGAAGAGACAACCCACAGATAGTCAACGGGACGGAATCAGATTTGGCCACGACTCGGAAGTGGTGATTCTGGAACACGGGCTCCACCGCTGCAGCCTGGCCTCACGTGTTTTTCTCCGCTGCCGCTACCCGGCCCATCATCACATGCGCCTCGGCCTCGCTCCCCCGCAGACGAGCCGCCGCTCTTTCCAATGGGCCGCTTATGCCCTGTCTACCGCGGTGACCCGCCGCGGATAAATCTGCCTCGCCTCGGTCTCGGACGCGAATCTCCCCCGCCACCGGTGCCGTCCGCGTCTGAGCTGCTCCGCCGAGCGGCCTTTTCCACCGGTTCAACCCTGTTCTAAGCCGCCTCCAACATGGCCATGGAGAGCCGCCGCTGCCTTTGCAAAACGCTAGCACCCACACATCAAGCTGCTGACAACTAGACCAACGCCGGCCTCGCTCCGCTCACACCGGTGTGCCTCCGAGCCACCTGCAAGCTGCGCCGGTGCGGCAACCCGCATCACCGCCCCGTCGAGGCGATTCGCCTCTGCTTCCGACCTGTATCCGCCTCGAGCCAGACTGCCTTTGCCGCCATGGCCTCGTCACGCTGTGGCCAACAACGTTGGCTTGCTTCCTTCGTTGGTGTGAAGAGCCATGCCCTGTCTGTTCTGAAAAAAAAGGTTGACTTTCCAAGCTGGTCAATCGAGATGGAAAAGTTCTGCAGATCTGCTGCTGAATTGCTATTGTTTTCCTCCATAAAAAAAAGAGAAGCGGAGATGCGGCAACGTCTGGGAAGGCCAGACCGCCAGGACAGATCGAAGCACAAAGCTACAGCTATAGCAGTACATGGATGTGACAGCGCCGCGTACGGTATTGGTGCTAGTATCAAGTACTATAACAAGGCTTCAATTAGTATAAAGTATGGATGTGACAGAGCCGCCATTATGGCCATTTCGTTCTGCTTCCCCGGGGCTTCCTCAAGCTGTTCCCCAGGAGAGGCTTGCTACATTCACCACGCGGCACGGTTGTGACCCGCTATCGCCGGGCCAGCCTCACATCACCAACTGCGGGCCGCCGCCGTCGCCTCTGTGTCCTGCGAGCTGCCCCAGCATTTGAGCAAATTGAAAAAGGGAATCATATGGAGTCAGGCCTCGAAGAAAACCTCAAAAGGACTTGACCCTTAAACAAAGGATAAGTTGTGTTCAACATGATGAGTACTAGAGATCTGAAGTTGATATTATTGAGGAGGTCCATTACCTTGACTGAAGGTGCAAGTAAGAGCAGAAAGCATGAGCCCGGGAAAACTCCACTGATGCTCACGGCTTGTCGTGAATCGCCATGCCATCTAGGCCACTGTGACTTCGTCTCCGTCGAGTTGCCTTCGCCAGCCTGCCATTTCCACTGCCTCGTCGACCCCAACGGTCCGCTGGCTTATGCCACATCATAAAAACAAGCTAAGTCACTTTGATATTTAAAGTTCATTTTTTCCAGTCAATTAAATATATCCGGCACCTTTGAGTTAATCTCGGGGGCTATCGTTTCTTCTCATAAAGTTGAGTCGTGAGGTTACCAAAGAGGACTATTTGCCACGATGCACAGTTCAAACATGGGTGCCCTACATATCAGCGAAATAATTTTACGTTCGTTCTTTACTAAGCCAGATGCAACTCGTAACTGACCAAGTAGTGGGTACGGTATTGTCAATCGACTCTGATGCCACATGGACTTTGTCGACCCTGAACATATCATATTCCATGAAAAAAGTCCACGCGAAAGCCTACTTAGTCGAGTCGAACGATTAACAACTTGAACACAAGTTGACAAAGTCATCAAAATTATTATTTAATTTTGTTTTATATATCACGAATGGTGTAATGCATTCATGTGTTTTATTTCAGGAACAAAGAGCTTGAAGACGACTCCTCGAGTCGCCTCAAGCCTCGGGGGCTATCAAGCCAGAATTTGTGAAAAAACGGACTTTGTTCGTTACCAAAACACAAGTTCACAGACCCCGGGGTTGTTAAAGGCCTAAACAAACCCGGCGCTCGGGGGCTACAGATGATATACATGCTATTGGTGTTGGAAAAAATTCGGAAAGACCCGGCTTGGAGACAGAATCCAGCCTGGGACGATAACCCGGCAACATCAACGTCGACACTTCATGACCCGACAATCTCTTCATCCACATTTCGGCATCCATTACGTCAATGACCCGGAAAAAAGCTCCACGTTCAAGGAAGACAAAAGCATCAACAACATCAAGACCTTCCGCCCGACTCTTCGAGTCACCCGAAAGCTCGGGGGCTACTGTCGTGGATATGGGACACGGGTATCCTCATGGAGGTAGGTCACGGCCCATCATGGGAGGTGGCCCAGCAGGCCGACTTAAACATTTTGAATAAGACCTGGATTGCTATCCGTCTTGTAATAGAAAAGAGACTAGTCCTAATCCTACTAGGACTCTACATGTAGGCCGGCCCCTTCAACTTATATAAGGAGGGGCAAGGCTCCCCAAAAGGGACAAGCAACAAGCAATAATCTCTAGGGCTAGACACAACAAAGGGGAGCCGGCTTATGCGGCATCTCCCTGATGAGCATAATGAGATCTAACCACAAACAGCATGTAGGGTTATTACCGGATGATGTTTCCCGGGGCCCGAAGCTGTCTAAACCCTTGTCTTGTGTTGCGTCTCTCGATTCCGCTCAACCCCTCTCAAGCTACCGTATAGATGCGTTAGCCTCACGATTAAGTCCTCACACTAGGACATCTGCCGTGACAATTCCACGACACCACCTATTCACCCAATCATTGAAAAGGAAAGTAATGTGAGATTTAATATTCCCACTGCTTTTGTCAGTTTGCTATCTAACTAGATTAAAATCACCAGATATCATAACAGGGTAGGAGATAGCCCCCAGAATGTCATGTAATTCAGCAATAAAATCCAACTTAAACTCAGGGTATGATGAGCCATAAACCACAACTAACTGCCAAAAAAGGTTATCAGCTTTGGACCTAATGGTAGAACCAACACCAAACTCTTTGTTAGAAAACCCAATCAACTCAAACATATCATTTTTAAACCCCACTAAAATACCACCAGCAGTTTTTAATGCAGGAAAAAAAATGCCAAGTAAACAGACTGTTTTTATCTAAAGCCTTGAGGAAACCCTCACAAATAAGCTCTCTTTTAGTTTCTTGAAACCCAATAAACTCGTGATTAGCTTTAGCAATAGTATCACATAGGCACTAAATTTTCCCAGGTTTACCAAGCCCTCTAATATTCCAAATGAGACCAATCATATCTAAGCTATTTTGAAGGGGTGAGACAAGCCACGAGGCTTAACTTTTGTCAACACAATAGGTGATTTTCCCAATATATCAGCAGTGCCCACTAATTTAGGAAATGTAGACCTGATTGGAGTGTAACTATAATCATCCACACTAATATCTAAATTGGTAGGTAAAACTGTTTCAGGATTATTATTGGCAAATATCAGGCATCTTTCCTTCTCATCAGCAATCAAATCATTAATAATCTCAGACTGCGAACAAAGATCACTACCCAACTGCAAGTTAATTCTATCAGTATGATTGGCAAGGATAGCATGATCAAGGATAGCAAATGATTTACCTTTGTAAGTGTGAGGCACCTCCAGGTTCTGTTTCCTTTTATAATTAGCAGCTTTTTGCATGATGTTCACATTACCATGGCCTCTAGTGTGTGGTTTCTGAGGCAACACATGACCCCACTTGACCTTTGTGTTCTTAGGCTTTCCATCAACCACCTCCTCCAAAGAAGTAATTAGTGACCTCTTCAGACCACAAGAACTGATCACTTCAATAGCTTCAGTAGGTAAGACTTCCATCTCTTCTTCCTTAGTTATCTCATCCCCAGAATCAGAGAAGTCAATAGACACCAGCAGCTTCTTACAGTAGTCCATACTCTTGTCCCCAGGAACATTATCTTGATCATCACAGGGATATAAGTTATCAGGGAAACTTCACCCTTGTTGGCGGTACAGATATCCACAGCCTCAAAAGAAGCAACGTCATCCCCCAAGTGTTTTAACAGGTGAAGCAATCAGCAAAGCCTGACCTGCCTCCTCAGCCTTGCACTGAATAGATGAAGCACAAGCTCCAACAGGAGATCCATGTTCACTTGCTCCATCATGTTGTACAGTTTCTTGAGTTTTAACTTTTTCAACAGCACATTCCATGATGAAGTTTTCATGGTCAACATCAGTCCATGTAGCATGGTAAAGCACAGCTTCAGCTGTCTTTTTGCGACTGCCACCATTCACATCCCCACGTGAGCTCAGGTTACCTCTATCCAACTCATCTATAGCATTTTCATCATTTGTTAGGGTTTCATTCTGAACATCATCAGCCTTATCCCCATGTAAATTACCATTATCCTCATCAATGTCCTCATCCCCTCCATCTTCATCATCTACCACACAGTCAATCCCTCCCACCTGTTCATATCCCTCCACAGTTAAATCCAAGGAGTAACAATTTCTTTTTCATTTCAACCAGCCTTTCAAAAGGGATTTTAGATGGGTCTCTATAAGCAATTTTTATCCTCACATTCTCAAAGAAGGTTCTGAACATACCATTCCAATCAACATCAGTGAGAACACCAAACAAAGAAGCAATTTGACAGAACACATTCCAAGTACACCATTTTGGTGGGATACCTTCAATCAAAACCCATGCTTCCACAGGTTCCCCAAATGGGTCACAAGCACCTTTCCATTCAGTCATATTCACTCCCTCCTTGGGTAAGTTAAAAGCAGGAAATTCTATCAAATCTTCAGAATTCTTCCAAGGTGGAAACCTAACCAAAAAGGTTTTACTGGATAGCTCCCTAGTCTGCCCGGGCTAGTGTCTGGTCTTGCAGAAAACAGTAGATAGCAAGCCAAAAAGCTCAGATTTAAGCACTTCACCTTCAGTACATTCACACAACACAGTTCTGGTAATTAAGCCAGTAGGTCACAGAAGCAGCAGGTGTTGGGGAACGTAGTAATAATTCAAAATTTTCCTACGTGTCACCAAGATCAATCTAGGAGATGCTAGTAACGAGAGAGAGGGAGTGCATCTTTATACCCTTGAAGATCGCTAAGCGGAAGCGTCACAAGAACGCGGTTGATGGAGTTGTACTCGCGGCGATTCAAATCGCGGAAGATCCGATCGAAGCGCCAAACGGACGGCGCCTCCGCGTTCAACACACGTACAGCCCGGGGACGTCTCCTCGTTCTTGATCCAGCAAGGGGAGAGGAGAAGTTGAGGGAGAACTCCGGCAGCACGACGGCGTGGTGGTGGAGCTTGCAGTTCTTTTGCAGGACTTCGCCAAGCACTACGGAGGAGGAGGTGTTGCTAGAGGGAGGGGCTGCACCAGGGGAAGAGGTACTGCAGCCCTCCCACCCCCCACTATTTATAGGGGAAGGGGAGAGGGGGTCGGCCCCCTAGATCCATCTAGATGGGGGGCGGCGGCCAGGAGGGGAAACTTGCCCCCCAAGCAGGTGGCATGCGCCCCCTCCCCCTAGGGTTTCCAACCCTAGGCGCCTTGGGCCCTTGGGGGGCGCATCATCCCATTAGGGGCTGGTTCCCACCCATATTCAGCCCACTAAGTCCTCCGGTCAGGTGGCCCCACCCGGTGGACCCCCGGACACCTTTCGGTGGTCCCGGTACAATACCGATAACCCCGGAAACCATTCCGACGACTGAAACTGGACTTCCCATATATAAGTCTTTACCTCCGGACCATTTCGGAACTCCTCATCACGTCCGGGATCTCATCTGGGACTTCGAATAACCTTCAATAACTACATACAATTTCCCATAACAACTCTAGCGTCGCCTAACCTTAAGTGTGTAGACACTACGGGTTCGGGAACCATGCAGACATGACCGAGACATCTCTCCGGCCAATAACCAACAGCGGGATCTGGATACCCATGTTGGCTCCCAAATGTTCCACGATGATCTTATCGGATGAACCACGATGTCGGGGATTCATTCAGTCCCGTATACAATCCCCTTTGTCCATCGGTATGTTACTTACCCGAGATTCGATCATCGGTATCCCCATACCTCGTTCAATCTCGTTACCGGCAAGTCTCTTTACTCGTTCCATAACACATGATCCCATGGCTAACTCCTTAGTCACATTGAGCTCATTATGATGATGCATTACTGAGTGGGCCCAGAGATACCTCTCCGTCATACGGAGCGACAAATCCCAGTCTCGGTTCGTGCCAACCCAACAGACACTTTCGGAGATACCTGTAGTGCACCTTTATAGCCACCCAATTACGTTGTGACGTTTGATACACCCGAAGCAGTCCTACGCTGTCCGGGAGTTCCACAATCTCATGGTCTAAGGAAATGATACTTGACATTAGAAAAGCTCTAGGAAACGAACTACACGATCTTGTGCTATGCTTAGGATTGGGTCTTGTCCATCACATCATTCTCCTAATGATGTGATCCCATTATCAACGACATCCAATGTCGATGGTCAGGAAACCATAACCATCTATTGATCAACGAGCTAGTCAACTAGAGGCTTACCAGGGACATGTTGTGGTCTATGTATTCACACATGTATTATGGTTTCCGGTTAATACAATTATAGCATGAACAATAGACAATTATCATGAACAAGGAAATATAATAATAACCATTTTATTATTGCCTCTAGGGCATATTCCAACAGTCTCCCACTTGAACTAGAGTCAATAATCTAGTTCACATCGCCATGTGATTAACACTCATAGTTCACATCGCCATGTGACTGACACCCAAAGAGTTTACTAGAGTCAATAATCTAGTTCGCATCGCCATTTGATTAACACCCAAGAGTTTACTAGAGTCAATAATCTAGTTCACATCACCATGTGATTAACACTCAATGAGTTCTAGGGTTTGATCATGTTATGCTTACAAGAGAGGTTTTAGTCAACGGGTCTGCAACATTCAGATCCGTGTGTTCTTCGCAAATCTCTATTTCATATTGTAGATGTTGCTACTATGCTCCACTTGGAACTATTCCAAATGGTTGCTCCACTATACGTATCCGGTTTGCTACTCAGAGTCATCCAAATAGGTGTTAAAGCTTGCATCGACGTAACCCTTTACGCCGAACTCTTCATCACCTCCATAATCGAGAAACGTTTCCTTATTCCTAAGGACAATTTTGACCACTGTCCAATGATCCACTCCTGGATCACTCTTATACCCCCTTGCTAGACACGTGGCGAGGCACATCGTGGTACACAACATGGCATATCGTATAGAGCCTATGGCTAAGGCATAGGGGACGACTTTCGTCCTTTCTCTTTCTTCTGCCGTGGTCGAGCTTCAAGTCTTAACTTCACACCTTACAACTCAGGCAAGAACTCCTTCTTTGACTGATCCATCTTGAACTCCTTCAAGATCATGTCAAGGTATGTGCTCTGTGAAAGTCTTATCACTACAAAAAAAAAGACACATCCGTGACATTTTGGGCCGCATGAATTTTTTTCTATCATGCTTATGACACTTCTATGACAATAATTGTGACAAAACCCGGTATCATCATATATGTGGTGGGCTCCTACTTCTATGACAAAAAATCATGACAAAAAATGGGCTTTTCGTCCTGGGCGGGCCGGAGACGCAGTTGCATGACATTCTTTGGGCCGTCCATGACGAAAAAAACCTGGTAGAAGCGAGGGCGAGCAAAATATCGGGGGAGTTCCCGGTTACGGTGGGTGCTCGGGGGCCGAGCGATGCGCGTTTCTCTTGTACGTACGCGCGTGTGTGCAAGGCGTTGGGCTCTAACTGAACCCGAGCGAGGCGTTGGGCTCTAACTGAACCCGAGCGAGGCGTTGGGCTCTAACTGAACCCGAGCGAGGCGTTGGGCTCTAACTGAACCCGAGCGATTGCACTGCAGGCTACGCGTTACTGAACCCAAGTGATCGATCAATCCCTTGCTGTTAACTCAGCCCGAGTGATTCCTTTGCTACTGCTGCTAACTGAAGCCGATCGATGCTGCCTCTCGATGAACTGTGAGCGTTGTTAGTGGGGGGGGGGGTTGTATGAACAGTTCCCGGTGGGGGTGGATGAACATGACCCCATGGTGTTGCCGCTGGATGAACAGGACCCCGATCGATCGAGCCGGTGGATGAACAGGACCCCGTGGAGGGCTGGATGAACAGGACGACCCCGTGGAGGGCTGGTTGGACAGTAGCCGGTGGAGGGCTGGATGAACAGTAGCCCGTGGAGGGGTGGTTGGACAGGACCCCATGGAGAGGGCTGGTTGAACAGTAGCCGGTGGAGGAGCGCGCGGTGGAGGCTGGATGAACAAGAGCCCATGGATGAACAGTCGCAGGTGGAGGCTGGAGGAGGTCGACGGTGGATGAACTGTAGCCCGTGGAGGCTGGAGGAGGTCGACAATGGAGATGAACAGTATCCCGTGGAGTCCCGTTTTGCGGTACGCCACACCCCTCCCAATGAACAGGACCCCTGTTTTGACCGTAGCGCTCCAACACAAGTCAGTTTCCTCCGTTTTGCGGTACGCCACACCCCTCCCGATCAACAGGACCCCGTTTCAACCAAAAGAAGTCTGTTTCCTCTGTTTTGCGGTACGCCAGACCCCTCCCGATGAACAGGATCCCGTTTCGACCGTGGCCGGTCGAACACAAGGCCGTTTCCTCCGTTCTGAGGTATGCTAGGCATCGTTTCCATCGGCTGTTCCATCCAAGTCGGTTGGCTCCTGATGAACATCACATGTTTCATTGCCTCCCGATGAACACGACGCATTCCATTGCCTCCCCATGAACACGACGACGACGCAGTTTCTTCGTTCTGACCCAACCATGTACACGAGCCTGGTCGTACGTATGCGCGAGTAGGCATTCGAGACCCCGCCCGTATGTACGTACGTTGCCGTATTTACTTTCTTGCACCCTGGTTGTACGTGCGTGTACATGTTACGTGCGCGCCTCTACTACGACACGTGCGCGCCTCTACTACAACACGTGCGCGCCTCTACATCTACCAGTATGTACGTACACGTTCGTGACCAGAATGACAATGCTACGTACGCTTCGACCAGGTGGGTCCCAACTGTCAGGCACTTCCTTGCGTGCGAAGATGTAGCTAGTGGGTCCCAGCTGTCAGGGGGGCGAATCAATTTTTTTGCCCGTAATATGGACGCACTTCCTTGCGTGCAAAGATGTAGCTGGTGGGTCCCACCAGTCAGGGGGGAAACGTTTTTTTGCAAAAAACGATGGCCTGTCCGATGGGTCCCTGCTGTCAGGTGGAGGAATCATTATTTTCCGCGTAATAAGGAGGCACTTCCTTGCTGCGGCCATAGACCAAGCTGTCAGCCTCTCCACATACAGTACTCTTCTGATGGAAGTCGTTCGTTGACCACGTTGACCACGCCGCGCCGAGAGCACCAAGGCGGTGGACGACGGCGAGGCCTAGGAAGGGGACGATGTGGAGCCGGGGAAGACACGGCAGTGGATGCCCACGCGGAGAGGAGTATGAGGGCTCACTGGTTCGGCTACGGTGTGAGGCTGTTGTCGCCGCAGGGCCTGGCCAGCGGTGGGAGTAGTAGGGGGTGGTGAGGCCTCCGCGGCAGCACAGTGATACGTCTTCAACGTTGTCGGTGTCAAAACTGGCGGATCTCGGGTCGGGGGTCCCGAACTGTGCGTCTAAGGCGGATGGTAACAGGAGGCAGGGACACAATGTTTACCCAGGTTTGGGCCCTCTCGATGGAGGTAATACCCTACTTCCTGCTTGATTGATCTTGATGATATGAGTATTACAAGAGTTGATCTACCACGAGATCGTAGAGGCTAAACCCTAGAAGCTAGCCTATGGTATGATTGTTGTTGTCCTACGGACTAAACCCTCCGGTTTATATAGACACCGGAGGGGGCTAGGGTTACACAGAGTCGGTTACAAGGGAGGAGATCTACATATCCGTATTGCCAAGCTTGCCTTCCACGCCAAGGAGAGTCCCATCCGGACACGGGACGAAGTCTTCAATCTTGTATCTTCATAGTCCAACAGTCCGGCCAAAGGATATAGTCCGGCTGTCCGAGGACCCCCTAATCCAGGACTCCCTCAGTAGCCCCTGAACCAGGCTTCAATGACGATGAGTCCGGCGCGCAGATTGTCTTCGGCATTGCAAGGCGGGTTCCTCCTCCGAATACTCCATAGAAGATTTTGAACACAAGGATAGTGGCCGGCTCTGCAAAACAAATTCCACATACCACCGTAGAGAGAATAATATTCCCACAAATCTAATCTGCTGACGCATTTTGCAGCATGACATCACACCACGGCCCGGTCATTATTCGAACCGTTTTTCACAACCAGCCACTGCACATATCGCGAGGCGGTTTCCTTGGCACGTCTTGTCGAAGCAGAGATCGTGTCCCCTTATCACGGGATTCTCATCAATACGGGTGTGGGTAACCCAACCGCGCCATCAATTACGGCGCATGGGGAATAAGCGATTTTACCAGGTGAGTGGGGAGGCGCATCGCCTCTTCCGCCCTTATAAAGGGACAAGGATTCACTCTTTTCACCCATGCCTTCTTCCTCCTTGCTCATCCATTCTTGCGCACTCGAGCTGCAGCGCCCAAGTTCGCGTTTTTCTCCTCAAACCACTCCAAGCATGTCCGGAGCGGGAGGCAAGTGGATGGTCTCCTCCGTCACGGAGGAGAACATCACAAAGCTACGGGGAGCCAGATATCTAGCCGCTGATATCGCACACCGGCTTCCAGATGCGGGGCAGATCATCCCTACGCCAGAGCCCCATGAGAGGGTGGTTTTCCTTACCCACTTCGTCCGCGGACTGGGATTTCCCCTCCACCCGTTTGTCCGCGGGCTCATGTTCTCCTACGGGCTGGATTTTCACGATCTGGCCCCCAATTTCATCCTCAACATCTCGGCGTTTATCGTCGTGTGCGAGGCCTTCCTCCGCATCAGGCCCCACTTCGGCCTATGGCTGAAGACCTTCAATGTTAAACCGAAGGTGGTGGTCGGTCAGCAAGCGGAGTGCGGAGGCGCCATGGTGGGCAAAATGCCTAACGTCACCTGGCTCGAAGGCTCCTATGTGGAGACCATAAAGGGGTGGCAATCGGGGTGGTTCTACATCACCGAGCCGTGCGACACCAACTGGGTGGCGGCCCCCGAATTCCGATCCGGAATCCCCACGCGGCTCACCTCCTGGAAAGAGAAGGGCCTGTCCTGGGGTTCATCGGTGGAGCTGACCGGACTCCAGAAATGCATCAGAAACATGATGAGCAAGAAAATCAAGCTTGTCAACGTGGTCCAGGTCATGCTCTTCCGCCGGATCCTCCCGTGTCAACGACGGGCATTCAATTTGTGGGAGTTCGACCCGGCCGAGCACCAGACACTGCAAGAGCTCTTCGACACGACGCACAAGGACGTCTGGAAGGTGCTGTTCAAGGGCGCCGAGGTACCTCCTCCCCTTACCGAGGACCGCGGACTCAGCGCAAAGCGTCCTGCCAATCCGGTGAGTTTTTCATATCTCATAGGATGTTTATTTTCCCCAGTTTAATCATGTGCGGGATCTAAGCCTCCATGCTATTTAACAGGACTGGGTAGAGACAGCGGAGCAGATCGATTGCCCAGCCCCCCTGCCTGAAGATCCTGTAGATGCTCTCCTAACGGAGATGCTGGTTCCGGCGCCTTACGAGGTGCCGGTGAAGAAGGCCAAGAAGAAGGCCATGGGGACCCGAAAGGGTCTCCGGCGCAAGGTTATATCGGACTCATCGTCCGAAAACTCCGAGGCGCACTCCTCCCACGAAAACGAGGAGGAGGAAGAGGAAAGTTCTCCCCCCCAGCCGGGGGAGACAAGAAAAGGAAGGCCGCCCCAACCGGGAAGGCCGAAGGGTCCAAGAAGGGAAGGACCCTCCTCATGGACTGCTCCACGACGGCCGCCTACAGCGACGACGAGTGGTTGCCCAGGGACAAGCCCCTGGCGAAGTCGTAAGTATCCGGATTCCATAGTAATTCATGGTATGTTTTATTGCACTGCTTCTCATCACGCCGAACATGATTATGCAGTCCATCCCGAGCCCATATCGACGTATCTTCGTCGGATGGTTCTTTGGACCCGTCGGATATGAATAGCGATTCACTTCCGACCGCCTCCACCCCTCGCCCTACGGACAACGTCGAGGTTGTTGTCTCAAAGGGCACCGAGCCGAGGGGAGGTAGTCCTAGAGGCGCCTCAAGGCGACGTTCCGGACCCTAGGCGCAAGGGGAGCAAGACTCCCATGGGCTCCGAATTCGGCCCCCAGCCGAACACTGCACCGGAACCTCCAGTGGTTCCGGACTCTGTCAGGCGAACCCCCGTTAAGAGGGGCAAGCCGCCTGTGCCGGTGACCTCTATCCATCCAGAGGCATCGGACAACTTGCTGGAAGCGCTTCGCGGCGCTTCCATCAACGAAGAACACCGCACTATCATGAGTGCGGTGGTCAAGAAGGTTCAGTCCGCCAAGAGCGGACTGACTGAAGCCTGTGCCAGCCTCCTAACAGGCTTTGAGGTAAGTAACCAGATTATAAGAGAATGTTACCGCATAGACACTAGCCCCTGATGCTCTGTTTGGCGTTTGCGAAGAAAGGCCGAATAGAGGATCAAATAATAACCGCAGGAGTCTAATCGAAATATGTCTATGTGCATATGCAGGCTTCACTGCTAGCCGCTGCCGCACGTACTGCGGAGGTCGCCGCACTGAAGCGGGACCTTGAGCGGTCCAAGGAAGAGCTCGGCCTTGCCAAAAGGCAGCTCGAAGAGAACAAAGGTAAGTTATACCCCGTCTGTATGTTGATAAGAAAAAACAAGGGTGGTTGCTTAGATCATAGGATCGTCATGAATTTTGCCAGGGGCCACGACCGAAGTGGCGACCCTGAAGAAGGCGCTGTCCGAGGCCGAGGACAAGGCGGCCAAGGAGCGCATTGAGCGGGAAAAACAAGAGGCCCGGGTGGGCGAGGTGCAGCAAGAGCTCCAGGCTCTCGTCAAGAAACACAAGTCCTTGGAGCTTGACTCTAAGACGCGAGAGTCCGAGCTTGCGAAGGCCCTCGAAAGCACACAACATGCCAAGGCCGAAGCCCAAAAGGCCCTCCAGGAAATTGAGGCGGTTAAGAAGATAGCGACGGGTAAGGCATTCAGTATGCAAAGCAAGCATGTGAAGAAAATTTCCTTTTACTTACCCGAGTTCGGAGCTCTCCAGGAGCGTTCGCAGATCTACCCCGCAGTGTGTCAGATGCCGCGGAATTCTACCGGGCCGAGGAGGGGAGCTCGACGGAGAAGTTGTTCTGGTCTCAGTATACTGGGACCGAACACCCTATGCCCTTGAGCGACCAGCTGAAGCAACTGGTCGAGCTCCACAAGGCGGCCGAACAGGCCATGAAGGGTCTTATAGTCCGGATGTGGCCTGGCGATCCCCTGCCTGATAGCTACTTCGGCCTGGTGAGGCGGCTTGTGAATGCCTGCCCGCGGCTTGACGTCATAAAGCGGTCTGTCTGCATCGAGGGCGCGCGCAGGGCTTTTGCCCGAGCAAAGGTGCACTGGGCGAAGCTGGACGCCGAGAAGCTGGTGAAGGAGGGGCCGCCGGAAGGCAAGGAGCATCGCCACCCCGAGATGTATTATAACAGTGTCCTGAAGGGTTCTCGCCTTGTGGCGGAGGAATGTACTAAGGATGTAATATTCGAATGAATGTACTCATGCGATCCTGTAATATGAAACGAGTTCATTTGTGCTATGCAACGCTTGTGAATTTAAAATATTACCTTCTGTGCGGCCGTTTATAAAATCTGAGAGTTGGCCAGTCGTCGGCTTCTGCCCCCATGTAACTAGTACTGAGGTGTTCGGGATAAACCTGAGCACTCTTTATCCCAATTTTGGGTCCTTCGAGGGAGGTGTTCAGCACAACGAACCAGGCAATCGGACTATAAGGCTTTATCACTCTCACTTAGCCATAGAAGTCTACAATTTTAAATTTTGGCGAAGCCCCTAGTATTCGGAAGGCCGAATTTGGGGCGCTATATACGCCTAAGTCGGGCAAGGCCGACTCCTCGCCCGAAGCGGAAAAAGTCTTTAAGGACTTGAGACCTCTCGAACAGCGACCAGCTCTCGCCTTATCATGACAGTCAGTTTTCGGCTTTCTCTACTGAGGTGCTCGTCCGGAAGAACCGGGACACAATCGCAGTAGTTCTCCCAGCGCTACCTTAGCCGATATTGCGGAACGTAAGGTACCAAAACATGGGAGCCGGGCAAACCCAACTATTGACCCAAGACATGATTCGGAGCTGATGCATATAATGCTATAAGTTCGGGGTGCCGCACTGTCGAAAGTGTTCGGACTTCTCACGCCGTATTATGGGGTATACTGAAGCCCCTGGCGTACTGGTCGTACCAGAATGTACGGGTGCAAGTTGTCGTAAATAAACAGACAAGAAAAAGAAAGGGTAATGCAATAATAGACTAATGCTATGCATTGTTATTTAAATAATACGTCGAAGCGTACTGATACAAGTAGTGCAATAAGCAAAAAATAGGACTATTTGACATGTCCTATCCAAGGGTAAGCTGCGTATGGGTATTAAAAATGGGTACTTCGATTGTTATCAGAGACCACCTGGGGATTCCCTTGTACGTCTTAGCTTCTTGCCTCCTTGGTTGTTCCTTCCCGTAATGTGTCCAGCAATCAGACTGCCGGAAAGGGCTTCCAGAGAGTAAGGTCCTGAAAGAGAGGAAATGATAAAGGTATACAGCCCCTGGGGCGGTTGAGCCGCATTGTGGGACGTGCCCTGGTCGTGCCCCCGCCTATGCCCATGGTATTTTTAGTGCGTAATTATGTACGCGCGGCACAGATTTCGTCGCTTGACTGGGACTAGGACGGGGGCCGAATTGCTAGGCAAGCTCTGAACGTGCCAGGCGATCCTGTTGCAGGTTACTCCGGACTCGCTTGAAGGTGTCCGGGGGCTTTATCGCCGAATTGGCGGTTTGCCTTAAAAGGCTGCTTTGTGCCTCAGCTGCGAGGGCCGCAGTGTGCTCCTCCGTGCGGAGCGAGCGTTCTGTGTTTCCATTGACTGTTATAACCCCACGAGGTCCTGGCATTTTGAGCTTGAGGTATGCATAATGCGGTACCGCATTGAATCTGGCAAATGCGGTTCGCCCGAGCAGTGCGTGATAGCCACTGCGGAACGGGACGATATCGAAGATTAACTCCTCGCTTCGGAAGTTGTCCGGAGATCCGAAGACCACTTCCAGTGTGATTGAGCCCGTGCAATGGGCCTCTACACCTGGGATGACACCTTTAAAGGTGGTTTTAGTGGGTTTGATCCTCGAGGGGTCTATACCCATTTTGCGCACTGTATCCTGATAGAGCAGGTTCAGGCTGCTGCCGCCGTCCATAAGGACTCGGGTGAGGTGAAATCCGTCGATGATGGGGTCAAGGACCAATGCGGCAGATCCGCCATGACGGATACTAGTGGGGTGGTCCCTGCGATCGAAGGTGATCGGACAAGAGGACCATGGGTTGAACTTTGGGGCGACTGGCTCCATCGCATAGACGTCCCTTAGTGCACGTTTCCGTTCCCTCTTGGGAATGTGGGTTGCGTATATCATGTTCACCGTTTTCACTTGTGGAGGGAACCTCTTCTGTCCTCCTGTGTTCGGCGGCCGGGGCTCCTCCTCGTCGTCGCTATGCAGCCCCTTGTCCCTGTTTTCGGCATTCAACTTGCCGGCCTGCTTGAACACCCAGCATTCTCTGTTGGTGTGATTGGCTGGCTTATCGGGGGTGCCGTGAATTTGACACGAGCGATCGAGTATGCGGTCCAAACTGGACGGGCCCGGATTGCTTCTTTTGAACGGCTTCTTCCGCTGACCGGATTTAGAGCCGCTGAATCCGGCATTGACTGCCGTGTCCTCGGCGTTGTCGCCGTTGTTGCGGCGCTTGTGTCTGTTACGACGCGGTCTGCCGTTAGTATCCTTTGTATCTGAAGTGCCATGACTTCTTGATGTGTTGTTGCTGCGAGCCAGCCAGCTGTCTTCGCCCGCGCAAAAGCGGGTCATGAGCGTCGTGAGGGCTGCCATAGACTTCGGCTTCTCCTGGCCGAGGTGCCGGGCGAGCCACTCGTCACGGATGTTATGCTTAAATGCCGCTAAGGCCTCTGCATCCGGACAGTCGACAATTTGGTTTTTCTTAGTTAGGAACCGGGTCCAGAATTGCCTGGCCGATTCCCCTGGCTGCTGAGTTATATGGCTCAAGTCATCAGCATCCGGTGGTCGCACATAAGTGCCCTGGAAGTTGTCAAGGAATGCATCTTCCAAATCCTCCCAACTGCCAACGGAGTCTGCTGGCAAGCTATTCAGCCAATGCCGAGCTGGTCCTTTGAGTTTTAGTGGGAGGTACTTGATGGCATGTAGATCATCACCGCGAGCCATGTGGATGTGGAGGAGGAAATCCTCGATCCATACCGCGGGATCTGTTGTACCATCATATGATTCAATATTTACGGGTTTAAAACCCTCTGGGAATTCGTGATCCATTACTTCATCAGTGAAGCATAGGGGGTGTGCGGCGCCTCTGTGCCGGGCTATATCACGACGCAGTTCATATGAGTCTTGTCTGCTGTATTCGGCCCGGCCGGATTTGCTTTTAGTGTATCCGGCGTGACGGTCATCGTCCCGCGTTGGTGCGCGCCCCCGTGATCCGTAGATCGATCTTGCATGTTTTGCCTTGTTTTCCAATACGTCTCGCAGGTCCCGCGTGTTGCCCCGGGCCTTGGTATTTTTGTTTGAGTGGCGGCGGGGTGCGGGCTGGACTTCAGGCTGAAATGCCTCTCTGTCTCGGCCACGAGGTGGCCGATCAGCCGCATCATACGCTGGTGATGTAGGTTTCAATGCTTCCTCCTCGAGTTGAGGTAGCAACCTGCGCTTTGGATAACTCTTGGTTGGGCGCTCGAGTTCGTATTCCTCGGCTGCCAGGACTTCGGTCCATCTATCCGCTAGCAGATCTTGATCAGCTCGAAGCTGTTGTTGCTTTTTCTTCAGGCTGTTTGCTGTGGCTATAAGCCGGCGCTTGAAGCGTTCCTGCTCGACGGGATCCTCAGGCACGACAAATTCTTCGTCGCCGAGGCTCACTTCGTCTTCGGAGAGAGGCATGTAATTGTCATCCTCTGATTCTCCGTTTGCTGCCTGTTCCGGAGGGCTAGCTTGTTCATCCTCCCGCTCGAGGTCTGGCTGGAGGGGATTATCGTCGTCTTCGGCACTATCCGGAGCGTTATTGTCTCTTGTGCCGGTATCGCTGCTTTTGCTATGGCGAGACTTAGAGCGGCGCCGCTGACGTCGGTGCTTGGGTTGCTTCTTGGAGGGATTATCCTCCGTTGTCTTGTCGCCATCCCCTTCTTTGGGGGTGTCCACCATGTATATGTCATACGATGAGGTGGCCGTCCAGCGCCCTGTGGGCGGTGGTTCTTGTTCGTCTCCTGCATCGTCGTCCATACCGTCGATGTCTTCGGAGCCGAAGTCGAGCATGTCGGTTAAATCGTCGACAGTGGCTACTAAGTGGGTGGTGGGTGGGGCGCGAATTTCTTCGTCGTCCGCATCCCATTCTAGCCGGACATAGTTCGGCCAAGGGTCTCCCGACAGGGAGAGAGACTTCAACGAGTTTAGTACGTCGCCAAAAGGCGAGTGCTGAAAGATATCCGCGGAGGTAAACTCCATGATCGGTGCCCAATCGGATTTGATGGGCACGGACACAAGCGGCTCGGAGTCCGTGGCCGGGGACGAATCCAACGGTTCGGCAACACGGGTCTCGTAGGAGGTAAGTCAGTATTCGGCGCTATCTCCACTAAGTGTGCGGCCTCCGTGGCGGGGTCCATCCACCCGTCCACAGATGGCGCAATTTGTTCCGGATTGAGGGCCGGAGTAGTTGCAGGTGTGATCTCCCGAACACAGTCCGACGGCAGAGCTAAATCATGCTCGTCGTGATTGTGCGGCGCACCTGACATGGGCTCGAATCCGTCGAAGATCAAGTCTCCGCGGATGTCGGCAGTATAGTTCAAGTTTCCAAACCTGACCTGATGGCCAGGGACGTAGCTATCGATCTGCTCCAGATGGCCAAGCGAGTTAGCCCGCAGTACGAAGCCGCCGAATACGAAGATCTGTCCGGGGAGGAAAACCTCACCCTGGATCGCATCGTTGCCATCGAGTTGTCCGATGATCGAAGGAGCCATCAAGCCTTACGGTGACGGCACAGTGGAACTCTCAATGAAAGCACCAATGTCGGTGTCAAAACCGGCGGATCTCGGGTAGGGGGTCCCGAACTGTGCGTCTAAGGCGGATGGTAACAGGAGGCGGGGGACACAATGTTTACCCAGGTTCGGGCCCTCTCGATGGAGGTAATACCCTACTTCCTGCTTGATTGATCTTGATGATATGAGTATTACAAGAGTTGATCTACCACGAGATCGTAGAGGCTAAACCCTAGAAGCTAGCCTATGGTATGATTGTTGTTGTCCTACGGACTAAACCCTCCGGTTTATATAGACACCGGAGGGGGCTAGGGTTACACAGAGTCGGTTACAAGGGAGGAGATCTACATATCCGTATTGCCAAGCTTGCCTTCCACGCCAAGGAGAGTCCCATCCGGACACGGGACGAAGTCTTCAATCTTGTATCTTCATAGTCCAACAGTCCGGCCAAAGGATATAGTCCGGATGGGAGGTCCATAGGCCGGTCGATACATGATGGCCCTCAAGAAAATACAAACCGGCATGTTGTGAGCTGCGCATGTTAAAAAAGAAAGCCTAGACGGGGCAGCCCACAACCCAGCTGATACTTGCTGCCCCAGTGATAATAAATGATACCTGCCAGCTCCCCGGCTTTGTTGTGAATTTATCTCCTTTAGTAACTACGTTGAAGCACCTAAAAAATGTAACTATGTTGACAAACCCGTGGGTCCCAACGCCAGTATAGCATTAGGAGGAAGTATTTTTTCAATGCAGCACTTGCTTGCGTACGGCCATAGACCTGGTGGGTCCCGACTGTCCGCCTCTCCACGTATAGTCCTCTCCAGATTCCTCTCGTTTATTCAGCATGTTCACAACGACAGACAACGGCGCCGCAGCGAGCGCACAACAACGCAGGAGGAGATTGGACCACCTAAGGCAGTGCCTTATTTGTAACGAAAGTACTGAACTAGCCCAGCGGCCAAGTGACACTACCGACAGTTGTGCCGCCCGGGTTCGATTCCACCTGATATAGGGAAAATATCTCCAATTTTTTTGCCTCTGCCTTTATTGACATGTGGGTCCCCATTGTCATCTACGCACACCACATCCAACACTTACCAAAACTTCGTCCCTCGTTTTCTCTATTTTTTGCACACTCGACATTGTGTGGGCATTTTGAAAATAGCATATCTTTTTGACTATGCATCATATGAAGATGTGCTATGCATGAATGTTGATCAGCATGATGTTAACTGGCTGGTAGTTCTATTTTTGACCATGAATAAAACTTCCAACATGAAGTTATCCCTGTTTGAAAAGTCCGTGTTAATATAAAGGCTCTGCCTTTGAAAGTTGCAGTTTCCTATCTGAAACTGAACTTGCAGTTTTTTATCTGAAACCGAAACTTGCAGTTTCTTCTCTGAGAATCACATTGTCTGCACTTTTATACTCCTATGAAACTACATTTTTTAAGTGCTAAAAATAGATCTCTAGAATTCATAAAATACTTCATATGCTAAATACTTCAAATCTGAAATTCAAAAGACATTCATATATGAAAGTACTCTCAAAATACACAACACAGAACACAATTCACAACCTACAAATACTGACAACCCTAAGCTCCTCCTGACAATTCACAACCTGCCCGACTATTGGGCTGGGGGCAGTCCCCTCCTATTCCTCGGCGGCAGATAGCCGCCCCGTGAGACGATGTGAACGACGAGGGAGAGGATGGCGGGAAGCGTCGTCGGGCCAACTGCTTTTCTCCTCTTGCAGTTGGGTTCGGTCAACGAAGACTCCACCGGCTCGCTCTAGCACGACACCCTCACAAACGGCACCCTGTAGATGCTCGATCCTTCAATCTCTGGTGGATGCTCCATCTGGGACCCACCACCGCTCCCTCACGATCGGATTCGGTGAATCTGTTTGCTCCATGGCCCAGAGGAGCAGCTCTATGTACTCCCGCACGACTCCCTTCGGGAGTATCGCCGCCTTTTCGCTCTGTTGCAGATATTTGTCCATGGATGTCGCCGTCGCCGCTAGTTGGTCCTTGTTGTCAAACCAAGACTGTATCTCCAACATCCTACCTAGCTTCACAGGGTCGCCGTCTACGATTGATGCGTCTCCAACGTATCTATAATTTTTTTATTGTTCCATGCTATTATATTATCTGTTTTGGATGTTTAACGGGATTTAATATACCTTTTTATATTATTTTTGGGACTAAACTATTAACCGAAGGCCCAGTGCAAATTGCTGTTTTTTTGCCTATTTCAGTGTTTCACAGAAAAAGAATATCAAACGGAATCCAAACGGAATGAAACCTTCGCGAGGATCGTTTTTGGAACAAACGCAATCCAGGAGACTTGGAGTGGAGGTCAAGAAAGCCACGAGGCAGGAGGGCGCGCCCTAGGGGGTGGGCGCGTCCCCCACCCTTGTGGGCCCCTCGCAGCTCCACCGACCTACTTCTTTCGCCTATATATACTCTTATACCCTGAAACCTTCGGGGAGAGCCACGAAACCTATTTCCACCGACGCAACCTTCTGTACCCGTGAGATCCCATCTTGGGGCCTTTTCCGGCGATCTGCCGGAGGGGGATTCGATCACGGAGGGCTTCTACATCAACACCGTAGCCTCTCCGATGATGTGTGATTAGTTTACCACAGACCTTCGGGTCCATAGTTATTGCTAGATGGCTTCTTCTCTCTCTTTGGATCTCAATACAAGGTTCTCCTCGATTCTCTTGGAGATCTATTCGATGTAACTCTTTTTGCGGTGTGTTTGCCGAGATCCGACGAATTGTGGGTTTATGATCAAGATTATTTATGAACAATATTTGATTCTTCTCTGAATTCTTATATGCATGATTTGATATTGTTGCAAGTCTCTTCGAATTATCGGTTTAGTTTTGCCTACTAGATTGATCTTTCTTGCAATGGGAGAAGTGCTTAGCTTTGGGTTCAATCTTGCGCTGTCCTTTCCCAGTGACAGCAGGGGCAGCAAGGCACGTATTGTATTGTTGCCATCGAGGATAAAAAGATGTGGTTTATATCATATTGCTTGAGTTTATCCCTCTACATCATGTCATCTTGCCTAATGCGTTACTCTATTCTTATGAACTTAATACTCTAGATGCATGCTGGATAGCGGTCGATGTGTGGAGTAATAGTAGTAGATGCAGAATCGTTTTGGTCTACTTGTCACGGACGTGATGCCTATATTCATGATCATGCCTAGATATTCTCATAACTATGCACTTTTCTATCAATTGCTCGACAGTAATTTGTTCACCCACCATAATACATGCTACCTTGAGATAAGCCACTAGTGAAACCTATGGCCCCCGGGTCTACCTTACATCATATTTTTTTCCTATCAACTTGCTCTTTCTGTCGCCGTTTATTTTGCAATCTTTATTTTCCAATCTATACAACAAAAATACCAAAAATATTTATGTTATTATCTTTATCAGATCTCACTTTTGCAAGTGGCCGTGAAGGGATTGACATCCCCTTTATCGCGTTGGTTGCAAGGTGCTTGATTGTTTGTGCAGGTACTAGGGACTTGCGTGTAGTCTCCTACTGGATTGATACCTTGGTTCTCAAAAATTGGGGAAAATACTTACGCTACTTTGCTGCATCACCCTTTCCTCTTCAAGGGAAAACCAATGCATGCTCAAGAGGTAGCAAGAAGGATTTCTGGTGCCGTTGCCGGGGAGATCTACGCACAAGTCAAGACATACCAAGTACCCATCACAAACTCTTTGCCCTCGCATTACATTATTTTCCATCTGCCTCTCGTTTTCCTCTTCCCCACTTCACCCTTGCCGTTTTATTCGCCCTCTTTCTCCGTTCGTCTCTTTTTGCTTACCTTTTTTGTGTGTTCGCTCTTGTTGTGCTATTTGTTGCCATCATGTCTGAAACTGGGGAGGTTATCGTTGAAAAGGATAATAGTAACAATGGGGGAAACCTTGATGCTTTTGATAATCCTCATGAAGAATCTACTATTCTTCACACTAAAAAGTTTCGGATCGGTAGTGGTAATATTATTGGAAAAGGAGTTATTCAAGATTTATTTACTTGTGTCGGTGCTTTGCCCACTATGGGAGGGTCAATTCTTCATAGAACTAGTAGTCTTGCGGATGCTATATCTTTGCTCATAGTTGAACTTGAAAGACAATTTATGCATATGAATCCTTCCATGCAAAGGATTTTCCTAGAATTTTCCAATATTGAGCATTCTTCTGTCAAACGTGCAGCTACTATCTTTTTGGCACATGAGTTCAGATTTATTATGAAAGAAGCAAAGGGAATCTTTGCGCATTATAGGGTGGATGCTGGCCGTCCACCCATAGAGGCTATCCTTTTTAATCAGGAAGATATAATGCATTTACAATCTTTAGATCATGTTGCTTATAATAAAAACCTTAGAAAGAAGGTTCCTACGGATGTTCTAGTCAATAAAATTTCTGAGCTTAATGATAATTTTGCCATTCAGAACAACGGGCTAGGTTTTTCTCTTGAACAAAGTCTCATGACTTTTTGCCAAAAGAATTCTTATTATGACGAGTTGGTACTGCAATTTGAGGGGCCAAGGGAGGAACCAATACCTCCCGAGCTTGATCTTGGGGACTTCTGTCCCATTAAATCTAGCCCTTTTGATTACTTTTGTTTGCCTCAAAGAAAACTTGCTGCTGAACGTAGGGAATATGAGATGAGTTTTCGCGATTTGCCCTATCATAATTATAATAATACCTAGATCTATTCTTATTTTTATGCCTAGCTAGGGGCGTTAAACCATATCGCTTGTTGGGAGGCAACCCAATTTTATTTTTGTTCCTTGCTTTTTGTTCCTGTTTAGTAATAAATAATTCATCTAGCCTCTGTTTTGATGTGTTTTTATGTTTTAGTTAGTGTTTGTGCCAAGTAGAACCAATAGGATCTTCTTGGATGATAGTTGTTTGATCTTGCTGAAAAACGCAGAAACTTTGTTCTCACGAAAATAATTGTTAAAATTCACCAGAACGTGATAAAATACCAATTCTTTTTGCAGTAGATCAATATACAAATTATCCAGGCTGTCCTAGTTTTTCAGAAATTTTTTTAGTTCCAGAAGTATTCAAACAAATCAGATTGCTACAGATTGTTCTGTTTTTGACAGATTCTGTTTTTCGTGTGTTGCTTGCTTATTTTAATGAATCTATGGCTAGTATCGGGGGGTATGAACCATAGAGAAGTTGGAATACAATAGGTTTAACACCAATATAAATAAATAATGAGTTCATTAAAGTACCTTAAAGTTGTGGTTTGTTTTCTTTTACTAACGGAGCTCATGAGATTTTCTGTTGAGTTTTGTGTTGTGAAGTTTTCAAGTTTTGGGTAAAGATTTGATGGATTATGGAACAAGGAGTGGCAAGAGCCTAAGCTTGGGGATGCCCAAGGAACCCCAAGGTAAAATTCAAGGACAACCAAAAGCCTAAGCTTGGGGATGCCCTGGAAGGCATCCCCTCTTTCGTCTTCATCTATCGGTAACTTTACTTGAGGCTATATTTTTATTCACCACATGATATGTGTTTTGCTTGGAGCATCTTGTATGATTTGAGTATTTGCTTTTTAATTTACCACAATCATCCTTTCTGTACACACCTTTTGGGGGAGACACACATGAATCGGAATTTATTAGAATACTCCATGTGCTTCACTTATATCTTTTGAGCTAGATAATTTTGCTCTAGTGCTTCACTTATATCTTTTTAGAGCACGGTGGTGGTTTTTTTTTATAGAAATTATTGATCTCTAATGCTTCACTTATATTACTTTGAGAGTCCTTTAGAACAGCATGGTAATTTGCTTTGGCTATAAAATTAGTCCTAATATGATAGACATCCAAGATGGATATAATAAAAACTTTCATATAGAGTGCATTGAATACTATGAGAAGTTTGATAATTGATGATTGTTTTGAGATATGAAGATGGTAATATTAGAGTCGTGCTAGTTGAGTAATTGTGAATTTGATAAATACTTGTGTTGAGGTTTGCAAGTCCCGTAGCATGCACGTATGGTAATCGTTGTGTAACAAATTTGAAACATGAGGTGTTCTTTGATTGTCATCCTTATGAGTGGCGGTCGGGGACGAGCGATGGTCTTTTCCTACCAATCTATCCCCCTAGGAGAATGCGCGTAGTGCTTGGTTTTTGATGACTTGTAGATTTTTGCAATAATTATGTGAGTTCTTTATGACTAATGTTGAGTCCATGGATTTAACGCACTCTCACCTTTCCATCATTGCTAGCCTCTTCGGTACTGTGCATTGCCCTTTCTCACCTCGAGAGTTGGTGCAAACTTCGCCGGTGCATCCAAACCCCATGATATGATACACTCTATCACACATAAACCTCCTTATATCTTCCTCAAAACAGCCACCATACCTACCTATTATGGCATTTCCATAGCCATTCCAAGATATATTTCCATGCAACTTTCCACCGTTCCGTTTATTATGACACGCTTCATCATTGTCATATTGCCTTGCATAATCATGTAGTTGACATCGTATTTGTGGCAAGGCCACCATGCATAATTTTCCATACATGTCACTCTTGATTCATTGCCCATCCCGGTACACCGCCGGAAGCACTCACATAGAGTCATATTTTGTTCTAGTATCGAGTTGTAATCATTGAGTTGTAAATAAATAGAAGTGTGATGATTATCATTAATAGAGCATTGTCCCATGAAAAAAAGGCCAAGTAAAAAAAGGGCCAAAAAAAGGAAAGGCCCAAAAAAATATAAATAAATAAAAGAAGGGACAATGCTACTATCCTTTTTCCACACTTGTGCTTCAAAGTAGCACCATGATTTTTATGATAGAGAGTCTCTTATTTTGTCACTTTCATATACTAGTGGGATTTTTTCATTATAGAACTTGGCTTGTATATTCCAACGATGGGCTTCCTCAAATGCCCTAGGTCTTTGTGAGCAAGCAAGTTGGATGCACACCCACTTAGTTTCTTTTGTTGAGCTTTCATACATTTATAGCTCTAGTGCATCCGTTGCATGGCAATCCCTACTCCTTGCATTGACATCAATTGATGGGCATCTTCCTAGCCCGTTGGTTAGCCGCGTCAATGTGATACTTTCTCCTTTTTTATCTTCTCCACACAACCCCCATCATTATATTCTATTTCACCCATAGTGCTATGTCCATGGCTCATGCTCATGTATTGCGTGAAAGTTGAAAAAGTTTGAGAACACTAAAGTATGAAACAATTGCTTAGCTTGTCATCGGGGTTGTGCATGATGAGAGCATTTTGTGTGAAAAAAATGAAGCATAGCAAACTATATGATTTTGTAGGGATAAGCTTTCTTTGGCCTTGTTATTTTGAGAAGACATAATTGCTTAGTTAGTATGCTTGAAGTATTATTATTTTTTATGTCAATATTAAACTTTTGTCTTGAATCATTCGGATTTGAACATTCATGCCACAATAAAGAGAATTACATTGAAAATTATGTTGGGTAGCATTCCACATCAAAAATTCTGTTTTTATCATTTACCTACTCGAGGACGAGCAGGAATTAAGCTTGGGGATGCTTGATACATCTCCAACGTATCTATAATTTTTTATTGTTCCATGCTATTATATTATCTGTTTTGGATGTTTAATGGGCGTTAATATACCTTTTTATATTATTTTTGGGACTAACCTATTAACCGAAGGCCCAGTGCAAACCGCTGTTTTTTGCCTATTTCAGTGTTTCGCAGAAAAGGAATATCAAACGGAATCCAAACGGATGAAACCTTCGTGAGGATCGTTTTTTGGAACAAATGCAATCCAGGATACTTGGAGTGGAGGTCAAGAAAGCCACGAGGCAGGAGGGCGCGTCCCCCACCCTCATGGGCCCCTCGCGGCTCCACCGACCTACTTCTTTCGCCTATATATACTCTTATACCCTGAAACCTTCGGGGAGAGCCACGAAACCTATTTTCCACCGCCGCAACCTTCTGTACTCGTGAGATCCCATCTTGGGGCCTTTTCCGGCGATCTGCCGGAGGGGGATTCGATCACGAAGGGCTTCTACATCAACACCATAGCCTCTCCGATGATGTGTGAGTAGTTTACCACAGACCTTCGGGTCCATAGTTATTAGCTAGATGGCTTCTTCTCTCTCTTTGGATCTCAATACAAAGTTCTCCTCTATGCTCTTGGAGATCTATTCGATGTAACTCTTTTTGCGGTGTGTTTGCCGAGATCCGATGAATTGTGGGGTTATGATCAAGATTATCTATGAACAATATTTGATTCTTCTCTCAATTCTTATATGCATGATTTGATATCTTTGCAAGTATATTCGAATTATCGGTTTAGTTTGGCCTACTAGATTGATCTTTCTTGCAATGGGAGAAGTGCTTAGCTTTGGGTTCAATCTTGCAGTGTCCTTTCCCAGTGACAGCAGGGGCAGCAAGGCATGTATTGTATTGTTGCCATCGAGGATAGAAAGATGGGGTTTATATCATATTGCTTGAGTTTATCCCTCTATATCATGTCATCTTGCCTAATGCGTTACTCTGTTCTTATGAACTTAATACTCTAGATGCATGATGGATAGCGGTCGATGTATGGAGTAATAGTAGTAGATGTAGAATAGTTTCGGTCTACTTGTCACGGACGTGATGCTTATATTCATGATCATGCCTAGATATTCTCATAACTATGCGCTTTTCTATCAATTGCTTGACAGTAATTTGTTCACCCACCGTAATACATGCTATCTTGAGAGAAGCCACTAGTGAAACCTATGGCCCCCGGGTCTACTTTACATCATATTATTTTCCTATCAACTTGCTATTTCTGTCGCCGTTTATTTTGCAATCTTTATTTTCCAATCTATACAACAAAAATACCAAAAATATTTATCTTATTATCTTTATCAGATCTCACTTTTGCAAGTGGCCATGAAGGGATTGACAACCCCTTTATCGCGTTGGTTGCAAGGTTCTTGATTTTTTGTGCAGGTACTAGGGACTTGCGTGTAGTCTCCTACTGGATTGATACCTTGGTTCTCATAAACTGAGGGAAATACTTACGCTACTTCGCTGCATCACCCTTTCCTCTTCAAGGGAAAACCAACGCATGCTTAAGAGGTAGCAGCTGTCCTCATGTATTGGTTGTACTCCTCCATCGATCTACTTCACCACAACACTTTCACTCGCCGGCGGTGGTTTTTGAATGGAAGATGAGAGGAGCAGCGCTGGTTCTGGATTACAACGGGAGAGGAGCGACGCTGGTTTTGGATTGGAATAGGAGAGGAGGGGCGGTGGTTTTGAAATGGAAGAGGAGAGGAGCGGCGCTGGATTTAGATTGGAACAGGAGAGGAGCGGCGGTGGTTTAAGAGGAGAGGAGCGGCGCTGGTCTTGGAAGTATTTTTTGTTTTGCTTATTTTGGGTCAAAGTTTGACCACGTACTGTATTTTACAAGCAAAATGTGAATGCATGTCACCAAAAATTGTATCGTTTGGTTCATATCTGAATGTACTTTCAAATCATATTCTTTTTGCAACGTATAAGATATATTTTATTTGTGAAAATCATGGTCAATTATGACCAGAATAAAGGGAGACTAGTTAATGTGGGGTCGCTTTCTTAATTG
Source organism: Triticum aestivum (assembly GCF_018294505.1). Classification (NCBI taxonomy): domain Eukaryota; kingdom Viridiplantae; phylum Streptophyta; class Magnoliopsida; order Poales; family Poaceae; genus Triticum; species Triticum aestivum. The sequence goes on from NC_057802.1 coordinate 373,344,764, forward strand.
AAGGGTAAATTGATTTTGATTTTGATGCAGTCACAGCGCCCCGGCCCTCTCGTCCAATCCTAAATCACTGCCACACGCTCCTCTCCCTCTTCTCCATTGCAAAACCACCTCCTCTCCTCTCCATCGTCTCTATTCTAAAACCATCGTCTCGCCTCTCCCTCTTCTCCATTGGAAAACCACCTCCTCTCCTCCATCATCTCCATTCCAAAACCACCGTCTCGCCTCTCTCTCTTCTCCATTGCAAAACCACCCCCTCTCCTCTCCATCATCTCCATTCCAAAACCACCGCCTCTCCCTCTTCTCTATTGCAAG